>NW_026535921.1:600000-800000 GCF_028551555.1 Melozone crissalis | reverse complement strand
ACAGAACTGCCACAGAGGAGGGAGATGGGAAACAAACCCACTGGATCTCTGGGAATGCTGGCAAGCTGGTTTGGAGGGGGAGCAGCCAAATGCCTGCTGGACCCTCAGCATCCCTTCCCCCCTGGAGAAGCCAAGAGGATGAAGGGTCATTGGTGTGGGAAAATGAGAGGATCCACCCTCTGAGCTGGGAACATCACACTGGACGTGTCCTTTTCCCACCAGGCTTTTCTGCAAGCTGCTCCAGCCAACACCATTACCAGCTGGACAAACACCAAGAAAAATCCTAAGGAATGTCAACACAACGCTGCCAACATGGCTGATTTCCCTGTTCCCAGCTTGTGTGAACTTCCATCTGTCCCCACAGAGGGAAAGGTCCTCCCTGGGGACAGGGGTGCCTCCTGTGACCCTGCCAAGAGAGGCAGCACTGTGACCAGAGGATGTTCCTGAGCTCCAGCACAAGTTCCTGGTGACAGCAAAGGTGGCAGCCACGGAGTGCTCCTGTTACAACCTTGGTTTAGACAAAGTGGAAATGCTCCAGGGCAGTGAGCTGGGAGTGGCAGCAGGAGCTGGGAATGAGGGACTGCACCTGGCCCTGAGTGCTGCAGTGAGAGCAGCTCTGAGACACCTCAGAGCAGGGTTTGGGAGGGGGGAGCTGGTCCCCAGTCCCACACCAGTTTCAGCCCAAGGGGAACAGGGCTGGGAGATGTGGGACAGGTCCCGGTGTGTCCCTGACAGCCTGTCCCCTTTATCATTCCCCTGGAGTGCCACGGGGATGGCAGTGCTGAAGGAGATGGGAGAGGTCCCCTGAGTGGGAGAGCATCACCCCAGCACTGGGCATCCTTCCCACATGTGCCTGGCTCTGGCAGCCAGGGAATGCCAAGAGCCCGGGGCAGACTGTGAGAAGGAGGTCCCAAGGTCTCATGCCACCCTCACTGCCAGCCAAGGGTGTCGAGTGTCCCAGTGACTGCAGGGTACATGGGGTGACAGCCCTCCCAGATCCCTCAGTCACCCACAAGAGCTGGGAATTGGGGTGGCCACAGTACCCAGGGATGGCTGCAGTGTCCCACAGGTGACTGTGCTGTCCAGGGACATCCTTGGTGGCCAGGTCTGGCACTCGTGTCTCAAAAATGGCCATGGTGTCCCAGTGTTGGCTGTGGTGGGATTGCTGCAGGGACACAAAGCCAACCAGAATTCCAGGGGCTGGACACTCTCAGGGGTATCTGGGGTGTCCCAGGGTGGCTGTAGGGTGTGGGAACTCCTGATGGGGAGGAACAGGAAAACCAAGGTCACAGGAACTGGGATCCCCGACCATGTCTCCCCATACACACCATGTCCCCATAGACACTGTGTCCCCACACAAACCATGTCCCCATACACACCATATCACCCCATACACACCACATCACCCCATAAACACCATATCACCCCATAGACACCATGTCCCCATACACACCATATCATCCATACACACCACGTCACCCCATACATACCATGTCCCCATACACACCATGTCACCCCATACACACCATGTCACCCCATATACTCCATGTCACCCTGTACACACCATGTCACCCCATAAACACCATGTCCCCATACACACCATGTCCCCCCATACACACCATGTCCCCCCATACACACCATGTCACCCCATATACTCCATGTCCCCATACACACCATGTCCCCCCATACACACCATGTCACCCCATACACACCATGTCCCCATAGACACTGTGTCCCCACACAAACCATGTCCCCATACACACCACATCACCCCATACACACCATGTCACCCCATACACACCATGTCACCCCATAAACACCATATCACCCCATATACTCCATGTCCCCATAGACACCATGTCCCCATACACACCACATCACCCCATAAACACCATATCACCCCATATACTCCATGTCCCCATAGACACCATATCACCCCATAAACACCATATCACCCCATACACACCATATCACCCCACACACACCATGTCCCCACACACACCATGTCCCCATAGACACCATGTCCCCATACACACCGTATCACCCATATACTCCATGTCCCCATACACAGCATGTCCCCATACACGCCATATCACCCCACACACACCATGTCCCCACACACATGTCCCCATAGACACCATGTCCCCATACACACCGTATCACCCATATACTCCATGTCCCCATACACAGCATGTCCCCATACACGCCATATCACCTCATACACACCATATGCTCGTACACACCATGTCACCATACACACCATATCATGCCATACATACCATGTCACCCCATACACACCATGTCCCCATACACACCAGATCACCCCATACACATCATGTCACCTCATACACACCATGTCCCCACACACACCATGTCCCCATACACACCACATCACCCCATACACACCACATCCCCCACAGACACCATACACACCCCATACCCCTCCCATACACAGAGGGGGCTTAGGGGGCTGTTGTGGCGTGGTTGCCCCACAGAGTCCTTGCCCAGGCATCCCAGGGCTGGCCCAGGATGGCCTCAATGAGGGTTCACTGTCCCCTCAGCCCCATAGCCCCAAGAACAGTCCCAAGGGTCAGCCCCAAGGCCAGAGGCCACTGGCCACCACTAGCACACTCTGGTCCTCTGCTGACACCTGTGGGCAAGGGACTGTCCTTATGTGTCACCCTGCCCTACCTGGCACCCTGCCCCACCTGGCACTGCGTCCCTGCGTGTCATTCTGCCCATACAGGTCACCTCACCCTCCCTGTGTCACTGTGTCCCTGCAGGTTACCCCACCTGACATGTCATGCTGTCCTTACCCATCACACTGTCCCTACATGTCCCCTCTGTCTCTTTGCCATGTCTCATGCCCTGCCTGTACACCCTCCTGTTCCTGTGTGCCACCCAGCTGCCTGTCCCCAGGGCCTGGTCCTGCAGGGGATTTGGGGACAGCCAGGGGAGCAGGGCTATGGTGCCCCTGAACTCATCCCTGGGGACACAGGGACAGTGCCACAGGCAGGGCCACGCAGCACCCGGGTCCCTGCCCATGGCTCAGGGCCTTGGTGGGGAGCCAGGATGTGGGGACACAGCGGGGACAGCGCCACCAGGTCTGTGCTGTGCCATGGGGACTGTCCCCACCCGATGGCTGTGCCCCTGACAGGGCCCAGCTGCAGCACCCTGGGCATGGAGCCTTCCCTGGGAAGGGGCAGGAGAGGAAAGGTGGCCCCAGCAGTGTCCCCTCCACAGCCCCCACTGTCCCCCCTGCCATTCTCTACCTCCTCCACCTTTCCATCACTGCCTTCATCCATAACACCCTCCATCACTGCCATTGCCCCCTCCATCCTCCTCTATTGCCCCCTCCATTTGTCACCCTCCCCATCACCTCCATCCATCCATCCATCCATCCATCCATCCATCCATCCATCCATCCATCCCCCTGCATCATTCCTATCATCCTCCCTCCATCCTTCCTTCCATCACTGCTGCATCCCCCTCCCACCCTGCCTCCCCTGAAGCTTCCATCCCCCTCCATTCCCCTTCACCCTCCCCATCATCTCTCCATCCTCCACTTGCCCCCTCCATCCTGATTCCATCTCCATCCCTGCTGCCTCTCCCTCCCAGTTTCCTCCCTCACACCCTCCTTTGTCCCCTGGTCCCCCTCCATGGCTGGGGCCGTGCCTTTGGGGAGGGGACTGTCCCTGCCTGGAAGCTCCTCCTGGAGCAGGAGGACTCAGACAGCGCCAGGCAGGCCTGTGTATGTCAGCAATACCCTAATTAATTAATTATGGGATAATCTCTGGTTCTGGGGAAGGAACGGGTGGCTGCTCAGACTTGATTAACCACAAGAATGTTTAATCTCCCCCTGCAGCCCTGTAAGGCACCGGGATTATTCCCACTGGGGTGCACCAGCCATGCCTGGCTGCAAGGGGACACAGAGCCTGGGACAGCCCAGGGACACCCAGATTCCATAGGGTGACCCTGCCCCAGCCCCACAGGGATGGAATGGGATGGGACTGGGCATTCCCTGCTTCTCCTGCCTCTGTCCTGCACCCCAATCCCACATCCCTGATCCCCCATCATGGACCCTGCACCCTGCTTCCCATATCCCAGTCTTGCATCCTGCATCCCACATCCTGCATTCCACAGAAACACTCTCCATCGCAGACACAAATCCTGCATCCTGCATTCTGCAACCCACATCCTGTATCCCACATCCCAGACCTGCATCCTTCGCCCTCAATCCTTCATCTGGAATCCTTCATCCTGCATTCCACTCCTGCATTCCAATGCAGCATCCCAGCACCGGACCCCAGCCCTGCATCCTTCATCCCACATCCCAGTCCTGCATTCCAATCCTTTGTCCTACATCCCGATCCTGTATCCTTCATCCCATATCGCAGTCCTGCATCCTGCATGCCATCCCTGCATTTGTGATCCCATATCCCAATCCTGCATTCCGTATCCTGTATCCTAATCCTGCATCCCAGCCCCTGCTCGGCAGACCCGTATCCTTCATCCCACATCCCAATCCGGCATTCCAGCGCTGTATCCTTCTTCCCACATCTCAATCCTGCATTCCAACGCCGTTATCTTCATCCCACATCCCAATCCCGCATTCCAACGCCGCATCCTTCATCCCCCATCCCAATCCCACAAGCCGGTTGTGCATTCCAACGCCGCATCCTTCATCCCCCATCCCAATCCCCCATCCCGGTTGTGCATTCCAATGCAGCATCCCAGTCCCGCATCCCTCATTCCCCACCCGAGTGCTCCCCCTGAGCCCCGGGCTCGGCACAAAGGCCGCACTACAGCTCCCGGCGTGCCCGGGGGGGGCCGGCGCCGCTGCCGCCCGCGCCTGCGGGTGCTCGGCCGCGGGAGCGCGCTCGGGGGGCGCGGGCGCGGGCGCGGGAGCGCGCACCAATCGCGGCGCGGCCGCGCCCCGCCCCGGCCCGCCCCGGCCGCCCCATCCCCGCACCGGGCGGGGCGCAGCGGCCGCGCTGCCATGAGCGAGCGCCCGGCGGGGCCGCCCCGCCGCGCCCCGGCCGCCCGCGCCCCCCGCCCCGGCCGCGCCCGCTCCGCCCCGGCCCCGGCCCCGGCCCCGGCCTCGGCCCCGGGGATGCCGCGGGGGCGGCGCGGCTGAGCCCCCCAGCCCCGCTGCGCCGCCGGCCCCGCCCGCCGCCGCCATGGCCGGTAAGCCCCGCAGCGGCTGCGAGGCGCTCCGGGTGGTGGCCCGGTGCCGGCCCATGAGCCGGCGGGAGGAGGCGGCGGGATACGAGCGCGTCCTGGAGCTGGACGTGAAGCTGGGCCAGGTGAGCATCCGCAACCCCCGCGCCGCCCCCGGGGAGCTGCCCAAGACCTTCACCTTCGACGCCGTGTACGACGCCAGCTCCAAGCAGGCCGACCTCTACGACGAGACGGTGCGGCCGCTCATCGACTCGGTGCTGCAGGGCTTCAACGGCACCGTCTTCGCCTACGGGCAGACCGGCACCGGGAAGACCTACACCATGCAGGGCGCCTGGGCGGAGCCCGAGAAGCGCGGCATCATCCCCAGCGCCTTCGAGCACATCTTCACCCACATCTCCCGCTCGCAGAACCAGCAGTACCTGGTGAGGGCCTCGTACCTGGAGATCTACCAGGAGGAGATCAGGGACCTCCTCGCCAAGGACCAGAGCAAGAAGCTGGAGCTGAAGGAGAACCCCGAGACCGGGGTGTACATCAAGGACCTCTCCTCCTTCGTGACCAAGAACGTCAAGGAGATCGAGCACGTGATGAACCTGGGCAGCCAGACGCGCTCGGTGGGCAGCACCAACATGAACGAGCACAGCTCGCGCTCGCACGCCATCTTCCTCATCACCATCGAGTGCAGCGAGACGGGGCCGGACGGCGAGGAGCACATCCGCGTGGGCAAGCTCAACCTCGTGGACCTGGCCGGCAGCGAGCGCCAGAACAAAATGGGGGCCCAGGGAGAGCGCCCCAAGGAGGCCTCCAAGATCAACCTCTCCCTCTCGGCCCTGGGCAACGTCATCTCGGCGCTGGTGGACGGGCGGAGCACGCACATCCCCTACCGGGACTCCAAGCTCACCCGGCTGCTGCAGGACTCCCTCGGCGGCAACGCCAAGACAATCATGGTGGCCACCTTGGGCCCGGCCTCGCACAGCTACGACGAGAGCCTGTCCACCCTCAGGTTCGCCAACAGGGCCAAGAACATCAAGAACAAGCCGCGGGTGAACGAGGACCCCAAGGACACCTTGCTGCGGGAGTTCCAGGAGGAGATCGTGCGGCTGAAAGCCCAGCTGGAGAAACGCGGGATGCTGGGCAAGAAGAGGAGGAGGAGCAGCCGGAGGAAGAAAGCGGTGGATGGAGAGGGCACCGTGGACAATGAAGGGGAGGATGAGAATGAGGATGGCCTGGAGAAGACCATGGAGAATTACTTGAAGGAGCAGAAGGAGAGGCTGGAAGAGGAGAAAGCCGCTATCCAGGATGACCACAGCCTGGTGAGTGAGGAGAAGCAGAAGCTGCTCCAGGAGAAGGAGAAGATGATTGAGGACCTGCGGAAGGAGCAGGAGGCCACGGAGCTGCTGGCCATCAAGTACAAGGTTCGTGTTGCCTGGCATGGTGACAAACGGGGCCGGGGTGCCTGCTGTGCCCCCAGCCCCTGGTGTGGATGGGAATGGATCCCAAGCAGGGAGCCTGAGGGAGGTGCCCACCCTCCCAAGTGAGGTGACCAGGGAGCGTCCCCAAGGGCAGCCCCGGGCTCTGGTGTGGGGCTGGGCTGGGGGGGCCCTCAGACCCGCGTGGGGACACTGTGGGAGCTGCAGGGGACAGCAGGGAAGGGCCACGGGGGAGAGGGTCACTGTGGCACCAGTGTGCTGTGCTCAGCTCTCGTCCCCTTCAGCACAACAAAGCAGCTGTGTGGGAAGGGAGTGAGGAGAGTGATGCTGCAGATTCGTCCCTGGTGGCCTCGGGAGCGAGCCCAGGGCTGGGCTGGGGACACGGGGCAGCTGCCCCCACCTGCCCCCAGTTCTGAACGGCCCCTGCTCCCAGTGGGCTCTGTGGGGATGGGCAGGGCCTGGCAGCTCTGCAGGGACCCCCGTCCCCCTCCCCACCCCAAGCCAGCGCAGGGTGCGTGGGGCTGCTGGCTCGGGGATGCTCAGGGGTTTGGTGCTGAGGGTGAGAGGGGCCACAGGAGCTGGGCTGGGGTCTGGGGCTGCACCTCCCCCTGCCCCAGCCCTGCTCCTGTCCCCACTGCTGGGGGGTCCTGACCTCTCCTCCCTGCCTGTGGTGGCTGTGGGGCTGGAACGCCCGGTGGGGAGGGAGCCCCTGACCCTTGGCATCACACTCAGCACAGCCCCACTGGCACAGCCCCCCTGGCACAGCCCCACTGGCCCAGATGCAGGGACTGGGCTGGAGCCCAGGCAGGGAGGGACCCTCTGGGGTGGGACATGCCCAGGGTGCCAGGGCTGGGCAGGGGTCTGGACCCTCTCCCATGGCCAGGGTGGTGTTTGTTGGAGCCCCAGGGACACATGGCCGTGCCCAGGGATGCGTGATTGTGCCCAGGGTGGTGTTTTGGCCGTGCCCAGGGATGTGTGATTGTGCCCAGGGATGTGT
Organism: Melozone crissalis; assembly: GCF_028551555.1. Classification (NCBI taxonomy): domain Eukaryota; kingdom Metazoa; phylum Chordata; class Aves; order Passeriformes; family Passerellidae; genus Melozone; species Melozone crissalis. Next base: position 792,395 of record NW_026535921.1, on the reverse strand, counting down.
GATTGTGCCCAGGGTGGTGTTTTAGCTGTGCCCAGGGATGTGTTTGTGCCCAGGGATGTGTGATTGTGCCCTGGGATGTGTGATTGTGCCCAGGGATGTGTGATTGTGCCCAGGGTGGTGTTTTAGCCATGCCCAGGGATGTGTGGTTGTGCCCAGGGATGTGTGATTGTGCCCAGGGTGGTGTTTTGGCTGTGCCCAGGGATGTGTGGCTGTGCCCAGGGTGGTGTTTTAGCCATGCCCAGGGATGTGTGATTGTGCCCAGGGATGTGTGATTGTGCCCAGGGATGTGTGATTGTGCCCAGGGTGGTGTTTTGGCCGTGCCCAGGGATGTGTGATTGTGCCCAGGGATGTGTGGCTGTGCCCAGGGATGTGTGGCTGTGCCCAGGGTGGTGTTTTGGCCGTGCCCTGGGATGTGTGGTTGTGCCCAGGGATGTGTGGCTGTGCCCAGGGTGGTGTTTTGGCCGTGCCCTGGGATGTGTGGCTGTGCCCAGGGATGTGTGGTGGTGCCCAGGGATGTGTGATTGTGCCCAGGGATGTGTGGCTGTGCCCAGGGATGTGTGATTGTGCCCAGGGTGGTGTTTTGGCCGTGCCCAGGGATGTGTGATTGTGCCCAGGGATGTGTGGCTGTGCCCAGGGTGGTGTTTTGGCCGTGCCCCGGGATGTGTGGCCGTGCCCAGGGATGTGTGGTGGTGCCCAGGGATGTGTGCCCATGCCTGGATGCCTGCACAGGGAGCGTGGGATCGCACTGGGACGTGCCCCTGGGGCAGAGCCGTGGGCTGCTGGCTGGCACGGCGCGTATCCCGTGACAAGTGTCCCGTGCCAAGTGTCCTGGCACAGCAGCATGCCTGGCACAGGCACAGGGGTCTCTGCAGCCGTCCCCTGTCACAGTGGGGTGCAGGCTGTGGGGTGCAGGCTGGCTGGGCTGGCAGCTGTCCTGCCCAGTGTCCCTGTGTGGCTCAGCAGGGCTGGCTCAGGGCCACCGTGTGCCCTGGAAGTGCTGAGTAACCAGGCAGGGCCGGAGGAGAGGTGACACCGTGTCCCTTTTGGCGGCCTTTGGGGCTGCTCTGCACACGGGGACCCTGTGGCCATGGGGGTTCAGCACAGTGACAGCAGAGAGGTGTCACCTCAGTGGGCACAAAGGGGCACAGCCTGCTGTGACACTCACCCCACTGGGCACAGCTGGGACACTGGGTGGCCTCAGGGTGCTCCTGGGCAGCTTTGCCACACTCTGGGGCCGGGCAAGGAGCCCCTGGCTCTGTGATGACCGTGGCAAAGACAGCTGAGGTGACAGGGGGACACGGGGTGCCCCCCACACCCACGGGTGACACACTGCACCCTGTGTTATTGTCACACTCGTGGGTGTGGGCTCTGCCTCTGCCACCCAGCTGGGACATGTGGGACACGGAGCTCGGAGAGGTGGGGTCAGCCTGCCCCAGCAGATGTGATTCTGGGGGCCCAGATGTGCATTGGATGCCCTTATGTGCTCCTGGGTGCCCAGATGTGCTCCTGGGTGCCCTTATGTGCTCCAGGGTGTCCAGATGTGCTCCTGGATGTGCTCCTGGGTGCCCAGATGTGCTCCTAGGTGCTCTTTTGTGCTCCTGGGTGCTCTTTTGTGCTCCTGGGTGCCCATATGTGCTCTGGGTGCCCAGCTGTGTGCCCAGGCAGAGGGGCTGTGCCACAGGGGAGCTGGCCATGGGCTGTGGGTGTTTCCAAGGGCTGTGCCAGGGGCTGAGGCCGAGGTCAGCAGGAGGGAAAGCGCTGGGAAGTTCTCTGGGTGCCGGAAATGAGTTCCTGGGAGAGGCTTAGGGCTAAAGGAGATTGGGAGCCTCTTCCTTAGAGGGAATAAATGCCCTGGCAGGGAGGAGGAAACAGCATCACTGAGAAGCCTCTTAGTCTGCCAGGGATGGTGTCAGCCCTGCGGGAGGGGGGCTGGCTGGGCACCCACGGCTTTGGGGGTGTCCTCTGGGTGCTGGGGGCTGCTGGCACAGCTTTGGGGTGTCCCCTGGGGGCTGCTGGCATGGCTGTGGGGGTGTCCCCTGAGTTCCCCCAGAACCCACAATGCACCCCCTGGAGCTGGAAAAATGGGGGGAAAACCATGGAAACAGAGCCTTGCCCCAGGCAGGTTGGCCTCTGGTTTGCCAGAGCCCCCACTCTGTGCGCAGCACCCCCATGGAGACCCCTGCCCTGGGACATGTGACAGCAGCACCGTGATCACTGTGTGACCCCCAGTGCTGGCACCACCCTTGGGGTGGCCTGGTGGCCCCTCTGTCCCTCAGGGCTGTGGCCATGGCAGTGGGGAGGGGGCCAGGCCCTGTGAGGAGCAGAGCCCCTGGATCTGTGTGCCCAGGGGGTGAGGGTGGCCACGTGCTGGTGGCAGGGGGGACATTGCAGAGATGGCCATGTGAGGGTGGCAGGGGGGACATTGCAGAGATGGCCACGTGCTGGTGGCAGGGGGGACATTGCAGAGATGGCCACGTGCTGGTGGCAGGGGGGACATTGCAGAGATGGCCATGTGAGGGTGGCAGGGGGGACATTGCAGAGATGGCCACGTGCTGGTGGCAGGGGGGACATTGCAGAGATGGCCATGTGAGGGTGGCAGAGGGGACATTGCAGAGACGGTGGCTGAGCTGTCTCTGTGGCTGGGACAGTGATTTTTGAGGCTGTGTGAGGTGTCCTGGGGACATCTGGGTCTGTCCCTGCTGATGCCCCTCAGGTGCAGCTGTGGGGGGCACAGGGTGTCCCCCCATTTGTCCCTCATGGACACCCTGACATGGGAGCAGGGCTGCAGGGCATGGATACACACATGGTGTGCACACAGACACACAAATACACACACAGCATGCACATGGACACACAAATACACACACAGCGTGCACATGGACACACAGAGAGACATTGTGCACACACACAATCTGCACATAGTATGCACACACACATACACACACTGTGCACGTGGGCACACACACAGAGTGTGCGCACACACAGTGTGTACACAGACACACAAATACACACACAGCGTGCACATGGACACACACAGAGAGACATTGTGCACACACACAATCTGCACATAGTATGCACACACACATACACACACAGTGTGCACATGGACACACAGAGAGACATTGTGCGCACACACAGTCTGCACACAGACACACAGTGTGCACACACACATACACACACAGTGTGCACATGGACACACAGAGAGACATTGTGCACACACACAATCTGCACATAGTGTGCACACACACATACACACAGTGTGCACATGGACACACACAGAGACATTGGGCACACACACAATCTGCACATAGTGTGCACACACACATACACACACAGTGTGCACATGGACACACAGAGAGACATTGTGCGCACACACAGTCTGCACACAGACACAGTGTGCACACACACAATCTGCACATAGTGTGCACACACACATACACACACTGTGCACGTGGGCACACACACAGAGTGTGCACACACAGTGTGTACACAGACACACCAAGTGTGAACACACAGGTACACACACATACACATGATGTGTGCACAAACAGTGTGAACATACACACACGGTGTGCACATATATACACACAGAGTGTGCACACACACACAGTGTGTGCACAGACACACCGAGTGTGAACACACAGATACACACACAAACACATGATGTGTGCACAAACAGTGTGAACACACACAGTGTGCACATATATACACACAGAGTGTGCACACACAGTGTGTGCACAGACACACTGAGTGTGAACACACAGGTACACACACAAACACATGATGTGTGCACAGTGTGAACATACACACACGGTGTGCACATATATACACACACAGTGTGCACACACAGTGTGTGCACAGACACACTGAGTGTGAACACACAGATACACACACAAACACATGATGTGTGCACAAACAGTGTGAACACACACGGTGTGCACATATATACACACAGAGTGTGCACACACAGTGTGTGCACAGACACACCGAGTGTGAACACACAGATACACACACAAACACATGATGTGTGCACAGTGTGAACATACACACACACAGTGTGCACATATATACACACAGAGTGTGCACACACACACAGTGTGTGCACAGACACACCGAGTGTGAACACACAGATACACACACAAACACATGATGTGTGCACAAACAGTGTGAACACACACGGTGTGCACATATATACACACAGAGTGTGCACACACAGTGTGTGCACAGACACACCGAGTGTGAACACACAGATACACACACAAACACATGATGTGTGCACAGTGTGAACATACACACACACAGTGTGCACATATATACACACAGAGTGTGCACACACACACAGTGTGTGCACAGACACACCGAGTGTGAACACACAGATACACACACAAACACATGATGTGTGCACAAACAGTGTGAACACACACGGTGTGCACATATATACACACAGAGTGTGCACACACAGTGTGTGCACAGACACACCGAGTGTGAACACACAGATACACACACAAACACATGATGTGTGCACAGTGTGAACATACACACACACAGTGTGCACATATATACACACAGAGTGTGCACACACACACAGTGTGTGCACAGACACACCGAGTGTGAACACACAGATACACACACAAACACATGATGTGTGCACAAACAGCGTGAACATACACACACACACAGTGTGCACATATATACACACAGAGTGTGCACACACAGTGTGTGCACATAGACACAAATACTCAGTGTGCTCATACACACACACAGTGTGCACATAGACACAAGTACACACACTGTGCTCACACACACACAGACACAGTGTGGACATACACAGACACACAGTGTGCATATAGACACAAATACACACACAGCATGCGCACAGACACACACAGTGTGCACATACACACGGAGTGCCCACACACAGAGACATTGCACACACACACAGTGTGCACATAGACACAAATACAGTGTGCACAGAGACACACGTGTGTGTACACACGAGTGTACACACACACAGTGTGCAGATACATGCACACAAACTGTGTGCACACACAGTGTGCACGTACACAGTCTGCACATACACACAGTGTGCACACACACATGCACACACACATGCACACACACGTGATATGCAGATACACAGTATGCACACACACACTGTGTGCATACACACAAACACACACATGATGCACATACACGGTGTGCACATACACACAGAGTGCACACACACACAGTGTGCACATACACAGTGTGCACACACACGTACACACACATGGTGTGTAGATACACAGTGTGCACACAGACACTGTGCATACACACAAATACACACTGTGCACACACATACACACACGGTGTGCAGATACACAGTGTGCACACACCTACATGGTGTGCACATGCATACAGAGTGTGCATGTACGCATAGACACAGCGTGCATACACACAAATACACACACACGGTACACACAGTGTGTACATACACACACACACACAGAGTGTGTGCACATACACATAGACTCAGTGCACACACACAAATGCACACACATGGTGTGCGCATGCACACAGTGCACACACACATACACAGTGTGTACGTACACACACACATGAACATGGTGTGCACAGACACCCGGTGCTCCCACACGTACCCATGTGTGTGTGAACGTGTTCAGCCTGGCACAGGATGTGCTCCCTGTGTGTGTGTAATTTGCGCTTCTGTGTGCACAGCCCCTGGGTGTGTATTTCAGTGTTTGTTAACTTCTATGTGCACAGCCCCTGGGTGTGTTTATGGGTGTTTGTGCATTTCTGTATGCACAACTCCTGTGTGTGTTTATGTGTGTGTTTGTGTGTGTGTGCATTTATGTGTGCACAGCCCCTGCATGTATGTTTATGTGTGTTTGTGTGTGTGTTTATTTCTGTGTTTGTGTGTATTTATGTGTGTGCTTGTACATTTCTGTGTGCATAGCCCCATTTCTTTGTGTATTTGTTTGTGTATTTGTGTGTGTTTATGTGCACACACACACGAGTGCACACACACGTGGTGTACACATGGTGTTCACATACATACACACACAAACACAGTGTGCACACACACAGATAGCGTGCACGTACATGCACATACACGGCCCCATTTCTCTGTGCACAGCCCCTGTGTGTGTGTATTTGTGTGTGTCTGTGAGTGTGTTCGTAGATTTCTGTGACCACAGCCCCATTTCGGTGTGTATTTCTGTGTGTTTGTATGTGTGTGTTTGTACATTTCTGTGTGCTGGCCCAGGGGACAGGGTCTGGCCCGCAGCTGCTGCTCATCCCTGCCCATCCCTGCCCATCCCATCCCATCCCATCCCATCCCATCCCATCCCTGCCCATCCCATCCCATCCCATCCCATCCCATCCCAGCCCTGTCCATCCCTGTCCAGCCCTGCACATCCCATCCCACCCCATCCCATCCCATCCCACCCCATCCCACCCCATCCCATCCCATCCCATCCCATCCCACCCCATCCCATCCCATCCCATCCCATCCCTGCAGTCCCAGCTGTGCCAGGGCAGGGCAGGGCAGCCCTTTCCAGGTGGGAATTGTTCCCATGTCCAATCTAATCCTGCCCAGCCTCCTCCCCATCAGCAGGGATCCGAGCAGAGGGGCCCTGAATGCTCCCACATCCCTGAGAGCAGGAATGGGGACAGGGAGCAGGGCTGGGGACAGGGATCAATGATCAGGGATCAGGGCTGGGGACAGGGAGCAGGGCTGGGGACAGGGAGCAGGGATGGGGACAGGGAGCAATGATCAGGGATCAGGGCTGGGGACAGGGAGCAGGGCTGGGGACAGGGAGCAGGGATGGGGACAGGGAGCAATGATCAGGGATCAGGGATGGGGACAGGGAGCAGGGCTGGGGACAGGGAGCAGGGATGGGGACAGGGAGCAGGGATGGGGACAGGGATCAATGATCAGGGATCGGGGATGGGGACAGGGATCAGGGATGGGGACAGGGAGCAGGGATGGGGACAGGGATCCGGGATGGGGACAGGGATCAGGGATGGGGACAGGGATCAGGGATGGGGACAGGGATCCAGGATGGGGGTCACCACCAGGAATCAGGGAAGGGCACAGGCATCGGGGATGGGGACAGGGATCAGGAATAGGGGTGACCACCGGGATCAGGAATGGGGGTCACACCCACTGAGGGTGGCACGGGGCAAAGCCCCCGGGCAGGGGTGGGGATGGCAGCCCTGACCCCCTGCCCTGTCCCCTGCAGGCCATGGAGAGCAAGCTGCTGATCGGGGGCAGGACCATCGTGGACCACACCAACGAGCAGCAGAAGATGCTGGAGCTGAGGCGGCAGGAGATCGCTGAGCAGGTACCAGGGGGGTGACAGGGCTGTCCTGGTGTGTCCTGCTGTGTCCTGGTGTGTCCTGTGCTGTCCAGGGCTGTCCTGGTGTGTCCTGGGCTGTCCTGGTGTGTCCTGGTGTGTCCTGGGCTGTCCTGGGCTGTCCTGGGGCTGTCCTGGTGTGTCTGGGGCTGTCCTGGGCTGTCCTGGGGGTGCCCTGGGCTGTCCTGGGGGTGTCCTGGGCTGTCCTGGGCTGTCCTGGTGTGTCCTGGTGTGTCCTGGGGTGTCCTGGGGCTGTCCTGGGGCTGTCCTGGGGCTGTCCTGGGCTGTCCTGGGGCTGTCCTGGGCTGTCCTGGGCTGTCCTGGTGTGTCCTGGGCTGTCCTGGGCTGTCCTGGTGTGTCCTGGGGCTGTCCTGGGCTGTCCTGGTGTGTCCTGGGCTGTCCTGGGGCTGTCCTGGGGCTGTCCTGGTGTGTCCTGGGCTGTCCTGGGCTGTCCTGGGCTGTCCTGGGGCTGTCCTGGGGCTGTCCTGGTGTGTCCTGGTGTGTCCTGTGCTGTCCTGGTATGTCCTGGTGTGTCCTGGTGTGTCCTGGTGTGTCCTGGGCTGTCCTGTGCTGTCCTGGGCTGTCCTGGGGGTGCCCTGGGCTGTCCTGGGGGTGTCCTGGGCTGTCCTGGGCTGTCCTGGTGTGTCCTGGTGTGTCCTGGTGTGTCCTGGGGTGTCCTGGGGCTGTCCTGGGGCTGTCCTGGGCTGTCCTGGGGGTGTCCTTGGCTGTCCTGGGGCTGTCCTGGGCTGTCCTGGGCTGTCCTGGTGTGTCCTGGTGTGTCCTGGTGTGTCCTGGGCTGTCCTGGGCTGTCCTGGGCTGTCCTGGTGTGTCCTGGTGTGTCCTGGGGTGTCCTGGGGCTGTCCTGGGGCTGTCCTGGGCTGTCCTGGGGGTGTCCTTGGCTGTCCTGGGCTGTCCTGGTGTGTCCTGCTGTGTCCTGGTGTGTCCTGGGCTGTCCTGGGCTGTCCTGGGCTGTCCTGGTGTGTCCTGGTGTGTCCTGGGGTGTCCTGGGGCTGTCCTGGGGCTGTCCTGGGGCTGTCCTGGTGTGTCCTGGGCTGTCCTGGTGTGTCCTGGGCTGTTCTGGGGCTGTCCTGGGGCTGTCCAGGGCTGTCCTGGTGTGTTCTGGGCTGTCCTGGGGCTGTCCTGGGCTGTCCTGGGGCTGTCCTGGGCTGTCCTGGTGTGTCCTGGGCTGTCCTGGGCTGTCCTGGGCTGTCCTGGGCTATCCTGGGCTGTCCTGGTGTGTCCTGGGCTGTCCTGTGGATGTCCTAGGCCTGTCCTCCCCGTCCCCATCCCGGTCCCAGCCGTGTCCCTGCCCCTCAGAAACGCCGGGAGCGGGAGATGCAGCAGGAGATGCTGCTGAGGGACGAGGAGACCATGGAGCTGCGCGAGACCTACACGTCCCTGCAGCAGGAGGTGGAGATCAAAACCAAGAAGCTGAAGAAGGTGAGATCGTGGCAGGTGGGGACAGGGACCGGGAGGAGCCTCCCTGGGGACGGGGCTGAGCTGCCGCGTCCCCTCCCAGCTCTATGCCAAGCTGCAGGCCGTGAAGGCCGAGATCCAGGACCAGCACGACGAGTACATCCGCGTGCGCCAGGACCTGGAGGAGGCCCAGAACGAGCAGACCCGGGAGCTGAAGCTCAAGTAGGTGTTGGGGTGTTGGTCAGGGGCTTGGGGGGCTCCTGGACCTGGTGGCCGTGGAGAAATGGGTGTGGAGAGCAGGGCTGGGGGGCTCAGAGCAGGGTTGGGGTGTTAGTGAGGGGCTTGGCGATCCCCTGGTCTGGGTGGTCCTGTAGAAATGAGTGTGCAGAGCAGGTTGAGGGGCTCAGAGCAGGGCTGGGGGGCTCAGAGCAGGGCTGGGGGGCTCAAATCCGGGTTGGGAGGGCTCAAAGTAGGGCTTAGGGGCTCAGAGCAGGGCTGGGGGGCTCAGAGCTGGGTTGAGGTGTTAGAGCAGGGCTGGGGGGCTCAGAGCAGAGTTAGGGGGCTCAGAGCAGGGTTGGGGGGCTCAGAGCAGGCTGGGGGGATCAGAGCAGGGCTGAGGGGTGCTCAAAGTAGGCTTGGAGGGCTCAGAGCAGACATAGGGGGCTCAGAGCAGGGTTAGGGGGAATCAAGGCAGGGTATGGGGTGTTAGAGCAGAGCTGGGGTGCTCAGAGCAGGGGTGGGGTGCTCAGAGCAGGGTTGGGGGGCTCAGAGCAGGGGTGGGGTGCTCAGAGCAGGGGTGGGGGGCTCAGAGCAGGGCTCAGAGCAGGGGTGGGGGGCTCAGAGCAGGGTTGGGGGGCTCAGAGCAGGGTTGGGGGGCTCAGAGCAGGGCTCAGAGCAGGGGTGGGGGGCTCAGAGCAGGGTTGGGGGGCTCAGAGCAGGGGTGGGGGGCTCAGAGCAGGGGTGGGGGGCTCAGAGCAGGGCTCAGAGCAGGGGTGGGGGGCTCAGAGCAGGGTTGGGGGGCTCAGAGCAGGGTTGGGGGGCTCAGAGCAGGGCTCAGAGCAGGGGTGGGGGGCTCAGAGCAGGGTTGGGGGGCTCAGAGCAGGGGTGGGGGGCTCAGAGCAGGGGTGGGGGGCTCAGAGCAGGGCTCAGAGCAGGGGTGGGGTGCTCCGGGGCTCGGAGTGGGTGCAGAACTGGAGGATTGACCCCACCCAGAGACAGGAACGGCCGAGCCCTGCCCGGGTGTCAGAGGTGGCACAAGCTGTGGCACTGGGGGCTGTGAGCCCTGCCCGGGTGTCAGAGGTGGCACAAGCTGTGGCACTGGGGGGCAGCAGCACAGGGGGCGACCAAGACTTGCCGAGAAAGGGGAAAAACCAGAAAACGTTCCAGCACAAACCCTGGCTGTGGCTGAACCCCGAGGGCACCTGGTGACTGCTCCGGCCACCACAGCGTCCTCAGAGGGACAGCGGCTCTGGGGACTCGGGGTGGCCCCATCTCCCTGGGGCTCCTGGTTCCCTCCTGGCAGAGTTTTCCCCTCCTGGCTCCCTCCTGGCAGAGTTTTCCCTCCCTGGAGCCTCCCACAGCTGCAGCTCTGCTGCCCCCGGGGTTTGTTCTCCCTTCAAACACTCCTCTCTCTCTCAGCTCTGTAACCCCCCGGCTGTTTGCACTGCAGCGTTTGCAGGGTGAAACAATCCCACTGCAAACAGAATTCCCTCTCCAGCTTTGCCCCTTCTCTCCTCCACCACAGCTCCCTGATGCAGCTCCTTGCCTGTGCCCGTGTTCACGGGGGTCTGAGGATGAGGGAAGAGATGAGGATCTGATTCCATGTTTCAGAAGGCTGATTTATTATTTTATGATATATATTACATTAAAACTATACTAAAAGAATAGAAGAAAAGGTTTCATCAGAAGGCTGGCTAAGAATAGAATAGAAAAGAATGATAACAAAGATTTGTGGCTCAGGCTCTCTGTCCGAGCCAGCTGACTGTGATTGGCCATTAATTAGAAACAACCGCATGAAACTAATCACAGATCTACTTGTTGCATCCCACAGCAGCAAATAACCATTGTTTACATTTTGTTCCTGAGGCCTCTCAGCTTCTCAAGAGGAAAAATCCTAAAGAAAGGATTTTTCATAAAAGTTGTCTGCGACACTTGCCTTAAAACAGTTTTTGACAGCTGCCCAAAACCACAGGAGAAAAGATTCCCCCTGGGGTCCCTTGGCATTGCTGAGCTTCCCTTGATTTTCAGGCTGGGCAGGGGGAGCAGACGTGGCAGGAGAGGAGGGAAAGGTCCTGGTGCTGCCTGGAGCCCCAGAGCTCCCGGGCTCCTCTCTGATGCCCGTCCTCTCCTGCCTCTCCCTTTCCACGGCTGCATCTGTTCCTCCAACCTCTGCCCTCCATCACATTTCCATCCTCCTCCTCCAACCTCTGCCCTCCATCACATTTCCATCCTCCTCCTCCAACCTCTGCCCTCCATCACATTTCCATCCTCCGGATGTTTCTGTGTCTCCTTCTCTTCCTGCCTTTCCCCTCCCTCTGTGCCTGTTTTCTGTCTCCTGTCACTTAACCCCTTCCTCTCCCGCTCCTGCTCTGTCCCTCAGGTATTTGATCATCGAGAATTTCATCCCTCCCGAGGAGAAGAACAAGATCATGAACCGCCTGTACTTCGATGGCGACGAGGAGCAGTGGAAATTCCAGCCGCTGGTTCCTGCTGGAGGGTGCGTCCCTGTGGCCCTGTCCTTGTCCCTGTGTCCCTGTGGCCCTGTGTCCCTGTGTCCCTGTCCCTGTGTCCCTGTGTCCTTGTGGCCCTGTGTCCTTGTGTCCCTGTGTCCTTTTGGCCCTGTCCCTGTGTCCCTGTGGCCCTGTGTCCCTGTGTCCTTGTGTCCCTGTGTCCCTGTGTCCCTGTGTCCCTGTGGCCCTGTCCTTGTCCCTGTGTCCCTGTGGCCCTGTGTCCTTGTGGCCCTGTGTCCTTGTGTCCCTGTGTCCCTGTCCCTGTGTCCCTGTGTCCTTGTGGCCCTGTGGCCCTGTGGCCCTGTGTCCTTATGTCCTTGTGTCCCTGTCCCTATCCCTGTCCCCAGGGTACAGTCCCTGTGTCCCTGTCCCTGTGTCCCTGTCCCTGTCCCTGTCTTCAGGGCACTGTCCCCGTCCCTGCCAATGCACAGGAGTGGCCCCAGAGCTGGGTGACTCCTGTAGGTGCCCAGGGGTGTGAATCCCCCCAAGCCCACCCCTGGTGTGAATCCCCCCAAACCCACCCTCAGTGTGAATCCCCCCAAGCCCAGCCCTGGTGTGAATCCCCCCAAGCCCACCCTCAGTGTGAATCCCCCCAAGCCCACCCTCAGTGTGAATCCCCCCAAGCCCAGCCCTGGTGTGAATCCCCCCAAGCCCAGCCCTCAGTGTGAATCCCCCCAAACCCACCCTCAGTGTGAATCCCCCCAAGCCCAGCCCTGGTGTGAATCCCCCCAAGCCCACCCTCAGTGTGAATCCCCCCAAGCCCACCCTCAGTGTGAATCCCCCCAAGCCCAGCCCTGGTGTGAATCTCCCCAAGCCCACCCCTGGTGTGAATCCCCCCAAGCCCAGCCCTCAGTGTGAATCCCCCCAAGCCCACCCTCAGTGTGAATCCCCCCAAGCCCAGCCCTGGTGGTTCCTGGGGCTCTGTTGGTCACATCCCCTCCGTGTGCCCCAGGAGCAGCTCCCAGATGAAGCGGCGCCCGACCTCGGCCGTGGGCTACAAGAGGCCCATCAGCCACTACGCCAGGGTGGCCATGGCCAGGAGATCCCACCCGCGCTTCAGGGTACGCTGGGGACACCGGGGTGGGCAGGGGTGGGGAGGGGGTGGGTAATGGAGGGTGGGAATGGGTTAATGGGGAGGGGATGGGTTAATGGGGTGGGTGGGGAGGGATGGGTGTGGGGAGGGAGGGGGCGAGGGATGGAGGGATGGATGGATGGATGGATGGATGGATGGATGATGGATGGATGGAGGGATGGATGGATGGATGATGGATGGATGGATGGATGATGGATGGATGGTGGATGGATGGATGATGGATGATGGATGGATGATGGATGGATGATGGATGGATGGTGGATGGATGGATGATGGATGGATGGATGGATGGATGGATGATGGATGATGGATGGATGGATGGATGGATGATGGATGGATGGATGGATGGATGGATGGATGGATGGATGGATGGATGATGGATGGATGGATGGATGGATGGATGATGGATGGATGGATGATGGATGGATGGATGGATGGATGGATGGATGATGGATGGATGGATGGATGGATGGATGGATGGAGATATATGGATGGATGGATGGATGGATGAATGGATGGATGGATGGATGCGTGGATGGAGATATATGGATGGAGGGATGGATGGATGGATGGATGGATGGATGGATGGATGGATGGGTGGATGGATGGAGGGATGAATGGATGGATGGATGGATGCGTGGATGGATGGATGGATGGATGGATGAATCCATGGATAGATGTGTGGATGGATGTGTATGAATGTGTGGGTGGATGGAGGTGAATGCAGAGCTAGAGGTGGATGGATGGCAGATGGTGACCGGATGGGTGGAGGGATGGATAACACTGGAAGGGAAGATGGAGGAAGCAAGCTCACGAGGATCTGGGACACACCAATCCAAGCTCCCAGCTTTATCCTCCCAGCTCCAGTCCTGGCTCTCCTGCCATTGGAGAGAACATCCCTGGCACAGGCTGGGAGAGGCAGAGCAGAGCCTTGAGCCCCCAGCCCAGAGCCAGGGCAGCCAGGAGAGGATCCCACGGTGACTCCCTCCCGTGCTGGCCGTCCCTGGCAGGCCGAGAACATCATGTTCCTGGAGCTGGACCTGTCCCCCCCGGCCATCTTCGAGTTCGAGCGCAGCCGGGACCCCGCGGCCGAGCAGGACCCGCGGGCGCTGCACCTGGAGCGCCTGATGCACCTGGACAGCCTCCTGCAGCGGCCCGCGGCTGCCCGCCTGCGCAAATCCCGCTCCTGGTGGGTGACAGCCCCGCGGGGACACGGCTGGGGCAGAGGGGGGCACAGGGACACGGCTGGAGGGCACAGGGACAGGGCTGGGACATTCCAGGGGGGACAGGGACAGGGCTGGGACAGATGGGGGCACAGGGACACGGCTGGAGGGCACAGGGACAGGGCTGGGGCAGCTGGGGGGGACAGGGACAGGGCTGGGGGGCACAGGGACAGGGCTGGGACATGCTGGGGGGGACGGGGACAGGGCTGGGGGGCACAAGGACAGGGCTGGGACGTGCTGGGGGGCACAGGGACACGGCTGGGACAGCTGGTGGGGACAGGGACAGGGCTGGGACAGGCAGAGCTGTCCATCGGGGCTGAGCCTGCCCGGGCTGTGCTCAGAGATTGGAATGCTCCTGAGGCTGTGCAGGAGGGACCTGGAGCTGCTGGACAGAGCCCAGAGGAGCCCCCAGAGCTGCTCCAGGGCTGGGAGAGCTGGGGGTGCTCACCTGGATGGGAGAAGGATCCAGGGAGAGCTCAGAGCCCCTGGCAGGGCCTGAAGGGGCTCCAGGAGAGCTGCAGAGGGACTGGGGACAAGGATGGAGGGACAGGAGCCAGGGAATGGCTCCCAGTGCCAGAGGGCAGGGCTGGATGGGACATTGGGAATGAGGAATTGTTCCCTGGCAGGGTGGGCAGGCCCTGGCACAGGGTGCCCACCCTGGATCCCTGGCAGTGCCCAAGGCCAGGCTGGACACTGGGACACCCTGGGACAGTGGGAGTTGTTCCTGCCCCTGGCAAGGGGGTGGCACTGGATAAATTGTAAGATCTCCCCAACCCAAACCATTCCATGATATTCTTATATCCCAGACCCAAGGTATCCTCCCACCCAGCCAGGGCTGCCCTTTGGTGCTGCCAGCACAGCAAACAACGAGGAAAAGGGCTGGATTGTGGGCAGGGTTAGAAGGCAGATAGGACAGCATCCCCACAATGTCTCTGTGTCCCCAGGTGCCACAGGACAGCATCCCCACAATGTCTCTGTGTCCCCAGGTGCCACAGCACAGCATCCCCACAATGTCTCTGTGTCCCCAGGTGCCACAGGACAGCATCCCCACAATGTCTCTGTGTCCCCAGGTGCCACAGGACAGCATCCCCACAATGTCTCTGTGTCCCCAGGTGCCACAGCACAGCATCCCCACAATGTCTCTGTGTCCCCAGGTGCCACAGGACAGCATCCCCACAATGTCTCTGTGTCCCCAGGTGCCACAGCACAGCATCCCCACAATGTCTCTGTGTCCCCAGGTGCCACAGGACAGCATCCCCACAATGTCTCTGTGTCCCCAGGTGCCAGACGCCGCGGTCGCTGCCGTCCTCCACCACCCACGTGTCCCTGGCCTCCGGCTCCCCGTGCGCCGCCCCTCTGCCGGCCCAGGAGTGACCGCCCGGCCCCTCGAACCGGACTGAGCCCCCCGGGGCCGCGGGGGGCCCGGCCCGCGGCCCCAGCTCGTCCTTGTCCTCAGCTACTTTGTGTGTGTGTGTGGAGACACGAACGGCCCGGCCAGGGCGGCTGCCCCTCCCTCCTTCCCTCTCTCCCTCCCTCCTTCTTTCCCTCCATCCCTCCTCCCCTCCATTCTCCTCCCCTCCCTCCACCCCCCGATCCGGACCTGTCACTTTATTTATTTAACCTATTTATTTATGGAGCGGAGGCAGGATTTGTGCTCGGACTGATGGACATCCAGGCTGGCAGTGGGCACCGTGCTGGATTTGCCCAGCTCCCAGCCCTGCCCACGCCGCCTGGCACGGGGCTGGGCATGGTGACAGCACCCTGGCACGGGGCTGGGCATGGTGACACCACCCTGGCACGGGGCTGGGCATGGTGACGGCACCCTGGCACGGGGCTGGGCACGGGGACAGCACCAGGACACTGCTCCATCCCGGCTGCCCTGGCCCCTGGTGCTGGCTTTGCTGTGCTGGATCCCAGGGAATTTGGAGATTTCTGCGTGGATTGGGAGACTCTGTGGTGGCAGTGCCTTGTCAGAGTTCCCTGAGGGACTCCCCAGCCTGCACCGACTCTGGTGGCAGCAGGGACACCTCGCCCACTGTGGGCACGGCTGGCACAGCTCCATCCCCAGGGCCTGCAGAGTCACCACACCGAGTCACCCAAAGGCCACAGGGCTCTGTCCAGCTGTGCCACGCTCTGGGGACACTCTGGGGACACTGGAGACAGCCCCACCGAGGCTCCCATCGCTGACTGTGGGTGTGCAGCTCCTGACAACAGCCAGAGGTGGAAATCTGGAAATCTGGAAATCTCCACTCCCTTCCAGAGGCTCCATCTGCAGCTGAAGGGACAGGGAAATGTGGGACAAGGAGGTGACGCCCAGGGCAGCGATGGCATCACTGTCCCCTGGACAACGGCACACGGAGGTCGCCTCTGTCACCTCCTGGTTGGGATAAACTCGCTGGTGGGGTGTGGAGGATTGGATTGGAGTGGTGGTGGGTGAGAGGGGGAAGCCACGAGGGCTCTGGGGGTTGAATCCTGCCCAGCAGCTGCAGGGACAGCACTTGGTGTCCTGCACGGCTCTCAGGGGGAGGGAAGCTGGTGAGGCAGCTCTGGTGTCCCTGGGATGGTGGCACGGGGACATCCCTGTGATGGATGAGATCCCTGTGGACGAGGGAGGGACCCCTGGCTCTCCTGGGTCAGCCAAGGGCAGGTCAGGGAGGATTTCAGGTGGGGAATGTCCTCTGGAAACAGAGAATTCCTGCACAGGGTGGTGAGGTTGGAAGGGACCTGGAGCAGTTACTCAGGGACGTGGCCAGGTGGGTTTGGAATGTCCAGGGAAGGAGACTCCAGCACTGTTCAGGGCAGGCTGTTCTGCTCTTTGCTCCTGGCCTGGTCCCTGCTCCCCTCGGTGCTCCTGCACTCAGGAAGGTGAGGGAAGGTGAGGGAGCAAGGCACAGGCCTGGAATGGGGACACCCAGAGGGAAGCAGGAGCTGGGCAGAGCTCAGCTCCCTCAGCAGCCGTGTCCCATCCGCACACGGCTGTGCTGGGCCATGCACTGCCCTTCCCAGCTGGCCTGGCACACCCCTGCACTGCCCGGGCATCGCTGCTTCCACCTGGCACTGCCCTGCCTGGAGCTCTGCCTCCACCATTGCCCTCTGCTCCCCCCTTCCCTCTCCATCTGTGCCCCATAACACACACCCTGCTCTGTGCCCCATAACAAACACCCTGCTCTGTGCCCCATAACAAACACCCTGCTCTGTGCCCCATAACACACACCCTGCTCTGTGCCCCATAACAAACACCCTTTCTGTGCCCCATAACACACACCCTGCTCTGTGCCCCATAACAAACACCCTGCTCTGTGCCCCATAACAAACACCCTTTCTGTGCCCCATAACACCCTGCTCTGTGCCCCATAACAAACACCCGGCTCTGTGCCCCATAACACACACCCTGCTCTGTGCCCCATAACAAACACCCTTTCTGTGCCCCATAACACCCTGCTCTGTGCCCCATAACAAACACCCTGCTCTGTGCCCCATAACACCCTGCTCTGTGCCCCATAACACCCTGCTCTGTGCCCCATAACACACACCCTGCTCTGTGCCCCATAACAAACACCCTGCTCTGTGCCCCATAAACACCCTGCTCTGTGCCCCATAACACCCTGCTCTGTGCCCCATAACACACACCCTGCTCTGTGCCCCATAACACACACCCTGCTCTGTGCCCCATAACAAACACCCTGCTCTGTGCCCCATAACACACACCCTGCTCTGTGCCCCATAACACACACCCTGCTCTGTGCCCCATAAACACCCTGCTCTGTGCCCCATAACAAACACCCTTTCTGTGCCCCATAACAAACACCCTGCTCTGTGCCCCATAACACACACCCTGCTCTGTGCCCCATAAACACCCTGCTCTGTGCCCCATAACAAACACCCTGCTCTGTGCCCCATAACAAATACCCTGCTCTGTGCCCCATAACACACACCCTTTCTGTGCCCCATAAACACCCTGTTCTGTGCCCCATAACACCCTTTCTGTGCCCCATAACAAACACCCTGCTCTGTGCCCCATAACACACACCCTGCTCTGTGCCCCATAAACACCCTGCTCTGTGCCCCATAACAAACACCCTGCTCTGTGCCCCATAACAAACACCCTTTCTGTGCCCCATAACAAACGCCCTGCTCTGTGCCCCATAACAAACACCCTGCTCTGTGCCCCATAACAAACACCCTTTCTGTGCCCCATAACACACACCCTGCTCTGTGCCCCATAACACACACCCTGCTCTGTGCCCCATAACACCCTGCTCTGTGCCCCATAACAAACACCCTGCTCTGTGCCCCATAACACCCTGCTCTGTGCCCCATAAAACCCTGCTCTGTGCCCCATAACAAACACCCTGCTCTGTGCCCCATAACACACACCCTGTTCTGTGCCCCATAACACCCTGCTCTGTGCCCCATAAACACCCTTTCTGTGCCCCATAAACACTCTGCTCTGTGCCCCCTAACAAACGCCCTGCTCTGTGCCCCATAACACACACCGTGCTCTGTGCCCCATAACAAACACCCTTTCTGTGCCCCATAAACACCCTGCTCTGTGCCCCATAAAACCCTGCTCTGTGCCCCATAAACACCCTGCTCTGTGCCCCATAACAAACACCCTTTCTGTGCCCCATAACACCCTGCTCTGTCCCTCCAGGACCTTTGTCCCTTGTCCCCCAGCCTGGCACCTTGCTCCGAGGACTGAGCTCCCTTCCCTGGCAGCAGCCATGCCCAGCCTGGCAGGAGGGGGCAGGGGAAGGTGTTGGAGGAGTCCCTTCCCTGCTGTGGGGTCAGGGCTGGCCACAGGTGCCCCCACAGCCAGGGGTGTCCCAGGGCATCCCCCAGAGCGAGCTGGCCCTGGGACACCATCCCAGCCCTGGGCAGGGCTTGGAGCAGCCTGGCACAGTGGAAGGTGGCCCTGCCATAGCAGGGGTGGCACTGGATGGGCTTTAAAGTCCCTTCCAGCCCAGACCAGTCTGGGATTCCCTGATTCTGGAACACAGTGGTTGGGAGAGCTGGTTTGTTATTTAATTTCCTGGAAAGCATCTGGGAGTCGGGGTCAGGAAGCACAGACTCGGAATGAGGGGAAGCTTGGGGGGCTGCAGGAATAGAATTTCCTCCCTTCCTTGTTTTCCAGCAGTCCCAGTTCCCCTTCAGTGGAGCCCCAAAGTGATGAACCAGAGACCTTCCCTGGCCTCTGTTCTCACCCAGGGTGTGGGAAACAACTCAGGAGCTGAGGGTGC
Source organism: Melozone crissalis (assembly GCF_028551555.1). Taxonomy (NCBI): domain Eukaryota; kingdom Metazoa; phylum Chordata; class Aves; order Passeriformes; family Passerellidae; genus Melozone; species Melozone crissalis. The sequence continues at coordinate 773,336 of NW_026535921.1, read as the reverse complement.
CCTCATCCCTGGGCCATGGAGCATCCCAGGGAGGGTGGCTGTGACCTGGGAAGGGTGGCTGTGCCCCGGGAAGGGTGGCTGTGACCCAGGAAGGGTGGCTGTGCCCAGGAAGGGTGGCTGTGTTCATGGAGGATTCCTCCAGAAGCCTTTCCAGCAGAACTGTGGTCACAGAGGGACCTTCTGGAGCCCTTCCAGCAGAGCTGTGGTCATGGTGGGATCCTCTGGAATTCCTTCCAGCAGAGCTGTGTCCATGGTGGGATCCTCTGGAATTCCTTCCAGCAGAGCTGTGGCCATGGTGGGATCCTCTGGAATTCCTTCCAGCAGAGCTGTGGCCATGGTGGGATCCTCTGGAGCCCTTCCAGCAGAGCTGTGGTCATGGTGGGATCCTCTGGAATTCCTTCCAGCAGAGCTGTGGCCATGGTGGGATCCTCTGGAATTCCTTCCAGCAGAGCTGTGGCCATGGTGGGATCCTCTGGAATTCCTTCCAGCAGAGCTGTGGCCATGGTGGGATCCTCTGGAGCCCTTCCAGCAGAGCACAGGGTGGGAATCGCCAGCACCGGGCTGGGATGAGGCACTTCCAGCGCCAAGCGCCGCTCCCGAGCGCTCCCTGCTCGCCGGGAGCTGTCCCGGCCCGGCCCGGCAGCGCGGGGAGCGCTCGGTGCCGCTCGCTGTCCGCGTGTCCCGCCGTCCGTGTGTCCCAGCGGGGCCGGGGGCTGGGCCGGGGCTTCCTTTCGTTGTTGTTGAACTGTTCTTTTGGGGTTCGGGTTTGGCCGTTTTTCCGCGGGGAGGGGGGTGCGGGTCTGTCGCGGGTTCGTGGACAAGGTGAGGGCCTCGATTAGGACCAAATTTTCGTGCCTGTTGCTCTGGTGATTTATTTAGAAATCAAAAGTTTACTGTCTGGTGGCCCATCCTTGTCACTCTATACATAGGACTATACAGGACATATTATAAATATATATATATTATACATAGTGTCGGGAGAGAGGCCGTTCCTGGCGGGATGGACGCTCCTCACTGTGCTGTAATGGAGCCTCGGGCCCGCGCTGGGAGCGCCCTCCGGGATGGCCGGGACACAATAAAGGAATGAATGAGCATCGCCGCCCGGCCTCCGCCGCCTCCTTAGCCCGGCCGAGCCCAGCAGCTGGCACGGGAGGGAGCGAGGATTCCTGGAGTCCTTCCTTCCCTCCCTCCCCCGGGATTTGGGCAAAGATTTGTGTTCCGGGAGAGATGGAGCTGGCACAGACCCGGGCAGCTCCAGCGCGGGGACACCGGGAATGGCCCCGGCACAGCCTGGGGCAGCACACGGACACAGCACATGGGGGATGGAGAGGGGAGGTGGGAAGGGGAGAGATGGGAAAAGAGATGGGAAAGGGGAGATGGGAGAGGGAGAGATGGAAAAGGGGGGATGGAAAAGGGAGAGAAGGAAAAGGGGAGATGGGAAAGGGGGAGCTGGTAAAGAGGAGTTGGAAAAAGGGAGCTGGGAAGGGGAGAGATGGAAGGGGGGCATGGAAAAGGGGGGCATGGAAAGGGAGATGGAAAAGGGGAGATGGAAAAGGGGATGGAAAAAGGGGAGAGAAGGAAAAGGGGGAGATAGAAAAGGGGAAATGGAAAAGGGAGAGATGGAAAAGGGGGAGCTGGTAAAGAGGAGTTGGAAAAGGGGAGATGGGAAGGGGAGAGATGGAAAAAAGGGAGATGGAAAAGGGGGGCTGGGAAGGGGGGGATGGAAAAAGGGGAGATGGAAAAAGGAGATGGAAAAGAGGAAGATGGAAAAGGGAGAGATGGAAAAGGGGAGGTGGGAAAGGGGAGATGGTAAAGGGAGGATGGAAAAGGGAGAGCTGGAAAAGGGATGGAAAGGGGGAGATGGGAAAAGGGGAGATGGAAAAGGGAGAGATGGAAAAGGGGAGCTGAGAAAATAGAGATGGAAAAGGGGGGATGGAAAAGGGAGAGATGGGAAAAGGGAGCTGGAAAAGGGAGATGGGAAAGGGGAGATTGAAAAGGGGAGATGGAAAACGAGTTGGAAAAGGAGAGCTGGAAAAGAGGAGATGGAAAAGGAGAAATGGAAGAGGGAGAGATGGAAAAGGGGAGATGGAAAAAGGGAGAGAATGAAAAGGGGAGATGGAAAATAGCTGGAAAAGGGGAGATGGAAAAGGGAGAGATGGAAAAGGGAGAACTGGAAAAGGGAGAGCTGGCAAAGGGGAGATGGGAAAGGAGTGATGGAAAAGGGGAGATGGGAAAAGGGAGGTGGAAAACGGGATATGGAAAAGGAGCTGGAAAAGAGGGGATGGAAAAGGGGGTTGAAAAGGCAAGCTGGGAAAGGGAGAGATTGAAAAGGTGAGAGATGGAAAAGAGGAGATGGAAAAGGAGCTGGAAAAGGGGGGACTGAAAAAGGGGAGCTGGGAAAGGGAGAGATGGAAAAGGGAGGGATGGAAAAGGGGAGATGGAAAAGGGGGAGCTGGAAGAGGGGAAATGGAAACGGGAGATGGAAAAGAGGAGATGGAAAAAGGGAGAGAAGGAAAAGGGGGAGATAGAAAAGGGGAAATGGAAAAGGGAGAGATGAAAAAGGGGGAGCTGGAAAAGAGGGGGATGGAAAAGGGGAGATGGAAAAGGGGGATGAAAAGGAGAGATGGAAAGGGAGAGATGGAAAAGGGGAGAGAAGGAAAAGGGAGACATGGAAAAGGGAGGTGGAAAACTGGAGATGGAAAAGGAGCTGGAAAAGAGGGAATGGAAAAGGGGGCCTGAAAGGGGGAGCTGGGAAAGGGGGAGATGGAAAGAGGAGATGGAAAAGGGGGGATGGAAAATGGGAGCTGGAAAAGGGGGGTTGGAAAAGGGGGGTTGGAAAGGGGAGAGATGGAAAAGGGGGGCTGAAAAGGGAAGATAGAAAGGGAGAGATGGAAAAGGGAACAGAAGGAAAAGGGAGAGATGGAAAAGGGGAGATGGAAAGGGGGAGCTGGAAAAGGGGAGATGGAAAAGGGAGGGGGAGATGGAAGAGGGAGAGATGGAAAAGGGGAGATGGAAAAAGGGAGATGAAAGAGGGGAGATGCAAAAAACATTGCAAAGGCATAGATTGGGTTGGGTTGGGTTGGAAAGGACCTCAGAGCCCATCCAGTGCCACCCCTGCCATGGCAGGGACACTGCCACTGCCCCAGGTGCTCCCAGCCCCAATGTCCAGCCTGGCCTTGGGCACTGCCAGGGATCCAGGGGCAGCCACAGCTGTGCCAGCCCTGCCCACCCTGCCAGGAACAATTCCTCATTCCCAAGATCCCATCCAGCCCTGCCCTCTGGCAGTTTAATTCCCAGCTCTGAGGTTGCCCACAGCAGAGGGAGTTCAAGCCCTGTGGATGTGGCACTTGGGGACAAGGGTCCCTGGTGGCCTTGGCAGTGCTGGCGACGTGGTTGGGCTCAGTGGTCTCCAGCCCAGAGGAGTCTGTGATTGCAGGCACGCAGAGATTTGTCCTGTTTCTCATGGAAAAGGGCACTTTGATCAGGTGAGTCACAATAAATGCCACTGAAAAGGGACTGAGGCAAGAAAAGGGAAGATGAAAGGGCCCTCAAAGGCACTGGGTGTCCCCAAATCAGCCAGGTCAGATTTAACTCTCAGAGGGAATTTGGTGAAGTGGCCTCAGAGCTGCCAGTGAGGGGTCTGAGCTCTCACAGAGAGGATGCTGAGTGTCCAAACAGGGCACCTGATGAACAGGAACAGGATAAACATGAGGGATGTCTTTAAAATGGGGAAAGGGGAACTTGAGGGGTTCTCTGCTCAATTTAACTTCACCCCCTGAAAGGATTGAAGGGATCAACAAAATCCACCTGAAAATCCTGGCAGGGGAACATGTGAACAACCCAGGTGGGCTGGTCCAAAGCAAATGCCACCAAATGGCACCAAATGGCACTAAATGCCACCACAGCAGCTCCATGCTCAGCTGGAACAGAAGACCCTGCAGGTGTGAGGGACAGAATGAGGGATTTTGGTGAGATTCTCACTCCCTCCCTGAGGAGAGGCCTGAGTGGAGCCAACAATGGCATTATTCCAAGGGAAACAGGACACAGGGAGGCAGAGACAAAGGGGATTTGTTCTCCTTCAGCCCAGCACTCCTGGGGATCTTCCTGCTGGGGAAAGCCCTGCTTTCCAACCAGGAATGGCATTTGTGATGGTTTTGTAAAAATCAACAGGAATGATGTGAAAACATGAAAGAAACAGGGTGATTTCCACCTGGGAAGCAGAGGTCATGGTCTGCCAATACCAGAAATGCTCCCAGCTTCTTTTTTCTGCCTCTGTCAAGGTCAGGATTGAAGCTCTTGAGAGAAATTTCACATTCAGACTCAGATGTTTATTATTTCCTATCTCTATTACAAGTTGTGAGCTCTGCAGCATTCTCCTAACAAGCTACAAAATTGCCAGCTGTCTTTCCCTACAAGGTTAAACTATGCAATTAAGAAATGACACCTAAATTATTTTCACTTTTAACCCAGTAACTGATCCCTCAAAGTTCACATGGTGGGCTTTTCTGTCCAATAACAAAATACCACCCAAACCCATGGAGAAGAAGGTGAAGAAGGTGAAGAAGAAGGAGCAGCCTCCACCCTAAAACCTCCATCTTGCCCCATATATATGACTATATTATAAGCTCCAAACTCTTAAGTTTTCCAGCCTGTGATATCACACACTTCTAACCAACTCCACACCTGGAATCCCAGTGCTATCATTCTGGAAATCCATTTTGGAAATCCATTTTGGAAATCTTTTTGGAAATCCATTTTGGAAATCTTTTCCAAGGCCTCAGGTCAAATGCAGTATTTTCTTGCGGGTCTGTGCCCTTCAGCACAGAAAGTTTCAAATTCTCAGCATCCAGGGAATCTCTTCCCCTGCACATTCTGCAGTGCCTGGTTCGTGCTGGGGCTCAGCTGCTGGGCTGGGCTAATGGCCAGGGGGGTTCCTGGCTCCCTGTGTCCCCCCAGCTCCTGGAGGAGCCTGGATGGCCTCAGCTCCTGCAGCCATCAATATTGATGGCCCAGCTTCATAAAATTTGCAAGGCAGGGAATACCCAGGGGGGGTCTGCAGCCCTGCCTGGGTTGGCTTGTGGTGTTTGCCCCTTCCTCGGGGCCACATCAGCTTCTCCCAAACATCTGCTGTGCTTCCAGTGCTGGGGACACTCCCTGGATGCAGCAGGGAGGGGCATCCCCTCAGATCCCTGAGCTCTTTGTTTCCCCGGAGGAACCTCCCCTTGCAGTCCTACAGAGCTTCACGGGTTTTATGGGAATGTTCAACCACATTGTAGGAATATGACTTGAAGGGTTGTTTGAAGGGTTGTCCCATCTGCTGGCAGTTCAGAAAAAATGTAATTTTGTACTGAAATCTAGAAAATTTAGGATAAATCCACTACAACAATTTTTGTTTCTTTCTTAGTACAGTTTATAGTACTTTTCCTGCCATGAATTTAAAATTTATACCTTAGGCTGCCCAGAGAAGCTGTGCCTGGAAGTGCCCAAGGCCAGGCTGGATGAAGCTTGGTTTAGGTTGGATATTGAGAAAGGTTTTTCCCCAGAGAGTGCTGGGCACTGCCCAGGCTGCCCAGGGCATGGGCACAGCCCTGAGGCTGCCAGAGCTCCAGGAGCCTTTGGGCAGCACTGGGGATGCTCAGGGTGGGGTTGTTTGGGCTTGGGGCTGCACTGGATGATCCCTGTGGGTCCCTTCCAGCTCAGGATAGATATTCCATGATTCCTGCTGCTAGCACAGTGCTAAAGCTTATTATCATCTTTGTAAAGTGCTCTGGGATTTATTGGTTATACACAATTCCTAAAGGGCCGAATGTTTTCACTCCTGAGTGGTTTTCAAAGCAGGAGGGGAGCCACAGCCACCAGGAATGTTCTGTGTGCACCTCCCAAGAGAGAAGCTGTGTGGGAAGGCTTTGGTGCAGAGAGGGTTTGGGGGTTATTTGGGAGATTTTTGTTGTTCCCTGACGCTCTCATGACACCCTGTGGGCTTCCCCCTGTACTGCTGCAGCTGCACAAACAGCCAGAATTCCTCTCTTTTCCTCCCCACTGGCTCTGCACTTCTGTCCCTACATTTTTCTCACTGATTTTCCTGCAGGCTTTAATGGCTTTCAGCGAGGGATTCTGGTCACAGCTGGGGCTGCTCCTGCATCCTGGCAGTGCCCAGGGCCAGGCTGGACACTGGGACACCCTGGGACAGTGGGAGGTGTCCCTGCCACGGCAGGGTGGCACTGGATGGGTTTTGAGGTCCCCTCTCACCCCAAACCATGCCAGGATTTGTGCCTCTATGAAAAGAACAGTCAGTGCTCTGCTCTGGGATTCTGACTGAACCTCAGATGGAAAGTGAGGGTGAATTTTATTGGGAATGTTTTCCCAAGTGACAGCAGCAGAGTCAGTGCTGGAGATCTGATTGATACCTCTGGTTTTACCTTTTATTTATTGCCCATTCTGTGCTGCTTTAGTGTGTGGGTCTGGGTTTCATACCAGGGCATGGTGAGCTCTGGGCACAGAGCAGGGACACAAAACAATTCCTGCTTCAGCTGGGCACCAAGGACAAATGACCCAAATCTCAGCCCAGGAGCACAAACAGGAGAGAGAAAAACAAGGATGGGACTGCAGGGGCTAAAGCTGGAATGGGACAATGAACTGCAAGGTGCAAATGGAGCAGAACTGATCCCAGTGACAGACCCCGTGCCTGGCTGTGCATTTTGGGGCCATTTTGGTTCATCTTGGGTTCATTCTGGGACCATTTTGGTTCATCTTGGGTTCATTTTGGGACCATTTTGGTTCATCCTGGGTTCATTTTGGGACCATTTTGGTTCATCTTGGGTTCATTTTGGGACCATTTGGGTTCACCTTGGGTGCAGCCCTGGCTGGGCTCTTGTGCTGCCCCAGGTGGATCCATGCAGGAGATCCTTTCAATCAATCCCTGCTTTATTCTGTAGCTCTGCCCAGCCTCTGCTCCAGCTCAGCCTGCACAAGGCATCACCCAGAGCAGCTGGGGCTGAAGGAAGAGCAAATTTACAAGGCTGGGGACATCAGAGCAGTGTCCCTGGCAGGACACTGAGTGCCACCCAGGGCTCTGAGTGCTCCAGCAGAGCTTTGAAGGGTTGGGGGAATAAATGGGATGGAGGCCTCCAGGGTGGTATCACAGAGACATGGAATGGCACAGAACCATGGAATCGTTATTGGAAGGGACCTCAGAGCCCACCCGGTGCCACCCCTGCCATGGAGGGACACTGCCACTGTCCCAGGGTGTCCCAGTGTCCAGCCTGGCCTTGGGCACTGCCAGGGATCCAGGGGCAGCCCCAGCTGCTCTGGGCACCCTGTGCCAGAGCTGCCCACCCTGCCAGGGAGGAATTCCCTCCGAACATCTGAATTATTGACAGCCCCTCTGGTTGGGTGCCCACTGCAATGTTTTCTGCTGGGAACAGCACCTGGCACTCTGCTGTGATCTGTCAGGACAGGGAGCTGGGCTGGGAGTGATGAACTTAGCTGGGCTGAGCTGAGCTGAGCCCTGGAGATCCCAGCCCACCCCAGCCCCAAGGAATTGGGCACACTTTGGGAAATACATCCATGGATTTCATGTTCCCCTGGGAAACCCAGGAGCCTGGCCCTGAAGCTGCCCCTCCTCTCTCTGTGCAGGCTGGGGGTGGGCAGGAGAAGCCCAGCTCCAGCAGACAGCTCCTGGAATGCAGCTGCAAGGAACAACCCATCCACAGCATGGCCCGGCCTGCAGCTGCAGAACCCCCAGCTGGTGCTCAGCGCATCACACAGGGAAAGGAAGGGCAGGCTGCATCCTCGTGTGATCTCACTGTTTGTTTGATAAACAGGAACTGTGTCTGACACCTCTGGGCAGGAGGGAAGGGCCAGACCTGCTCCTGGAGCTCCAGGGGCTGCTGCACTTCCAGCTGGGGTCAGCAGCTCTGGGAACGTCTCACAGGAACATGGAATGCTGGAACTGTCAGTGCAGGTCCTGGGAGCCACCCCTCTGCCCATCCTTGCAGCTTCCTGCTGGAATCACCTTTGGGGCAGCTGCTCCTTCCTTCCCTTCCTTCCTTTCCTTCCTTTCCTTCCTTTCCTTCCTTCCTCCCTCCTTCCTTCCCTTCCCTTCCCTTCCCTTCCCTTCCCTTCCCTTCCCTTCCCGGAACCTTCCCTTCCCTTCCCTTCCCTTCCCTCCCTGGGATTCCAAGTCCTGGTGTTCCCTCTCTGAGCCTTCTTCCATCCCCCTGTCCTCCTCCCCTGAGCCTTTCCCCCACACCTGAGTGTTTGCTCCCATCCCTCAGAGCACTGAGTCATGATCTCAAACAGAGGTGGAACCACATCTGCAGCAGCAGCAGAACCCCAGGGTGAATCCAGAAGAGCAGCTGGAAGGATGAATTTGAGGGGAGGAATTTGGGATTTCTGTGTCTTGCCCCAGAGCACCACCCCTCACACTGAGGGGACTCCTGACACCTCTGCTGAGGGGAGAGCAGACACATCTCCTGTGTGCATCTGCTGATTGCCTTCCCAATGGGAATCAGCAATCCCCATCCTTAATAAGATCCTTAATCACAGCCAATTCCATCACTTTTGAGGAGATCCTTGGCACTGGGAATAGACAGACCCACCCCCACTGAAGGGAAGATAAATCCCCTTGCAGGGAGCAGATGTCCCTGGATTGTCACTGCTCAGGGAACTTCCCCTTTCTCATTCCCTGCCATTTGTTGTTGTTCCACGCTGCTGAATTTATTGTCAATTATTTCTGCATGGCTCATGCCCACAGCACTGGCCTGTCACAGGGAGGACCTTCTTTGTCACCTTGTGTCCTGGATTGTGGCTTCCCAGGTGTGTTCCTCCGTGTTTCACTCTTCCTGTGCTCCAGGCTGTGTCACCACTGATCCTTTCAGCCAGAATCAGTCAGAGAAACCTGGAACCACAGAACCAATGGAACATTAAACATCTGATTATATATCAACTTTGATAACACAACTGTCAGGGAGCATGAGGAGATTCTGTGCTGGGAGCACCCCTGGAAGAGTGAAAAGTGTCCCTGCCATGGCAGGGGTGGCACTGGGTGGGCTTTGAGGTCCTTCCCACCCAAACCAGCCTGTGATTCCATGATTTCAACAAAAAAAAAAAATCCCTCAATCCTCTCAAAATTAATCATTTTTGTAGCTCCCAGTGTGGCCAAAAGTGCAATGGCTGAAGTAGAAATTGCAGCTTGTTTGGGAGCTGTGGCTGCCAAATTTCTGCTTTTGATACAGTATAATCTGTCAGTTTATATATGCATTGTACAGTTTTTATAAATAGTAATGTAAAATATAATATCTTAGACCGCAGCATAATAGAGACTGTGAAATATTGAAATGCTTTTTCATGTAATTAACTCAGAAAATGGTGTGAAATAATTAGGGGATTTCTCACATTTGGGGACTGTCTTATCTGAAAGACAAGATAACACTAAAAAAAGAAAAATAGAAAAATTCATTGATGCTCCTTATGAGGGAGTGAAAATACAACAGGATGGAACCACAAGAATAAAATATATTAGTTTCATCTATAAGGTGATAAGTTTATTTTTGACTAATAAAATATATTAGTTTCATCTACAAGATGGCATGAAGACAAGTCAAAGGTTAAAACCAAGCAGAAGAACATCTAAACTCAAAGGAATGTTTGAACATGCATAAACTCTTAGCAATATGTATAAACTCTTAGGAATATGCATTTACCCCCTGTAATTTAACAGTATATAAAGAACATGGATTTTAATCAACACTGTGCTTTTGGCAAATAGCCAAGCACCCAGTGCTGGATTTCATCCCTTAATAAATTTTTATAAACATTTTAAATAGTGAGCTGTGCTTCTCACATGGGGAACTGGGGGAAACTGAGGCAGGGCTGGTGTGAGGGGGAATGGGGACAGGGCAGGGGGGGACAGGGCTGATTTTGGAGCTCTTTGGACACAAAGTTTAGAAATGCTTTATAAATGAGACACTGAATTGTTTCACACAGGGTGCAACGTGGAGATTCCACAAAGCCAGCACAGCAAGGAGCAAAAATTGCAACATTTGTGCATATTTTCATAAAACCACCCAAGCAATGCAGGGCTGCCACCTGTCTAATGCACATTTATTTAGCAATATTTGTTTCTGTGCCCACCTGGGTTCCTTTGTGGGCTCTGGGGAGGTGCCCACATTCCATTTCAAACAAAATTCATCAAAGGTTTGGTGCCAAGCAAGATTTGTCTGCTGCCCTGGACTTGTGAATAGTCACATCCATGCTCATATTTACACTGTGTGGCTCCAGGCAGGTGACAGGAGACATGGCAGGTGACAAGAGACACCGTGAAAAATGTGTATTTTATGATTGGCTTTTGGCAAATATTAAAATTAATATAATATGTGCTATGTTAGAAAGTTATGCTGTATTAATTTTTTTAGTAGTGTGTTAAATCTAGTTTTAGGTTATAACATAATGTAAAAATAGAAACTATGCTATGTAAGATACTTTTTTTAAAGAGAGGAATGAGGCACTCTCACTGAGATAGCAGCCACAGGACACCTCAATCTTTCAGAGAAAGAGAATTTATTGCTCCCTTATCAGACGAAACGAACTTCTTCCTGCCTTGCTCAGCCCTGAAGACACGGTTAGAATTAAGAGGAAGAAGCTGACGCTGCCCAGACAGAATTCTGTGTTTGAAAGGAATTTATGCATCATGTATGAGGTGTATGAATATGCAACAGGTTATTGTTTTTAAGGGTTAATCCTCTGTTAACGTGGGTCCTTTTTTGGGCTTATTTTGCCCAGAAAAAGGTACCCATAGTGTCTGTAACTCTTTGTTTTTATTGTCTCGTATTGTCCTAGTTCAAATTGTCCAAATTTTTATTGTTATAATTTTATTATTATTTTTATAACTTTTAAACTTTTAACACTTTAAAAACAAGTGGTTGGCGTTTTTCAGACACTACTCAACAGGAAGACCTCGACTGTTCACCAAAGGCCCTTTGAGTGAGCTCAGCCTCCTTCCTTTGAGGTGGTTCCAACCACAGCCAAGACCCCGTTTCACACCCCCTTGCCCATTCCCCAGGACTCCCTGGGCGAATTATTCGCTATTTCTGACTGCTGAGGCGCCACCATCGGTGTCATCGCCGAGCTGGCGGGCACCGGGCGCTGAGGGCGCGGCCGAGGCTCTGAGGGAGCCGCCGCCATCTTTCTCCCTCAGCCACGGCGCCAGCGCAGGCTGCGCGCACCGGCGGCGAGCGCGGAGGAGGGAGCGGAGGCTGCCGGTGACACTTGATGGCGGCGGGACAGCGGAGCTGTTGCCGGTGGCAGCCAGGGAAGGACACACCACCACCACACCAGAGCGGCATCGCCGCCATCTTCGCTCCCCCTCAGGCGCCGCCGCCATCTTTGCTCGTCCCTCCGAGAGGCGGGAACGCGGCCGGGGGACGGCAGGCTGGGCGTGGCTTCCTTAGACCACGCCCCCTCCCCTTGCCGTGGGCGGGGCCGGCGGGCGGGGTCACATGACCGCGGCCCGTGCGCAGCCGGAGCCAACATGGCGGCGGCGGCGGGCGCTGGGGCCGCCGCTCTCGGCGCCGCTCGCCTCTGAGGGGCCGCCGCCCCCGCCCCGCCGCCCGCCGCGCCCGCCCGACACCCCCCGAGCGCCCCGAGCCCCGCCGCGTCCGACATGAGGGAGAAGGGCCGCAAGAAGAAGGGCAGGACCTGGGCAGAGGCCGCCCGGACGGTGCGCGGGGGGGCCGCGGGGCGGGTCGGAGGCCGCGGGGCGGGTCGGGGCGCTCCCGCCGGGGCTCGGGGGGGCGGCGGGGCCCGCACGGCCGCCTGCGGAACCGGGGGGGTTATAGTGACCTGGGCTCCGGTTGTTCCGTGCTGCCCGGCCGGGATTGCCCCGGGGAGCGGCGTGGGGGAGGGATTGCCGCTTGGGTTTGCTGTGGAGAGCGAGGGGGGAAGTCAGAGCTGCCAGCAAGTGAGAGGCACCGGGGGTTTTTCGGTGTTTGCGCTGGTTTTTCGGTGTTTGCGCTGGTTTCCGCCACGCTCAGGTGCTGAGCTGCCCCCATTCAGCAGAGCCGTACATGCTAAAAAGTGAATTTTTACCTCCCGCTGTCCCAGCTGTACCAAAATTTGTCGCTGTCTCGGGCCGGGCTCGGAGGGTGGAGAAAAGGGAAGTTCGGAATACGGGACGGGAATGAGAGAGGAAACTCCACAGGTGCGAAACGCGGAGCTCAGAGAGCTCCGCTCGCCCTTCCCAGCTCGGGATAAATCCCCCTCATGGACAGGAGGAGGAGCTGGGGCTTGGGAACCCTCCTGGGAGAGGGATCTGTTCAAACAAGACTTGAAAAGGCTGCCTGGGGAGCAAATGTAAATAGAAACCTGCGGCTGGGACTTGCAAGGGGTGTTTTAATAAATAAATTCACTTGGACCTCGTGTTTACAGCTTGGAAGGCATCGGGGAGCTGCTGTGTTCAGGAGATTCAGTGCAGGTGGAGATTTTTAAGAAATAATTTGCTGGCTTGCAGGCAGTTGCTCTGTGTGTAATTTTAGCAGTTTCTTTTGAAAGAGCAGTGGCAGTGTCTCCAGTGGAGGGTAGAGGTGGGATCAGCTCTTTTCCAGCCTCTCTGAGCCCTACCAGAATCCACTTAAGGGCTAAACTTATTCTCCACTGAGCCCTCTCCCCCCTGCAGGCTGCACCTCGCCCAGAGCCAGGAAAAGGGAGGAAAGGATGAGCACATCCCTGCCAAAACCCCAGCTCTGGCAGCCCTGTGTGCTCAGCAGCAATGCCAGGGCACTCTGGTCAAACTCCAGCTCCAGACTCCCAAAGTTTGGCTGAGTTTTGGGGCAGAAATCCTGGCTGGGGTTCTGGTTGTGTGCTGGGCTTGCAGGGAAGGTGTAAAGCTGTGCTAGGGAAGGTTAAAGCTCTCAGGAGCTTTGTGCTGCTTTTGGAAGGTGACATAAAAGTGTCCCCGAGCTCAGGAATGTCTCCAGGTGTCCCCTCTGTGTGGGGGTTCCTTTCCTGAGCTCTGGGGTGACCCCAAGAGTCCCTGGGGTGCAGGGGCTGGGCCTGGGGCTCTGCTTGTCCAGGATCCAGCTTGGAAAATCCCTCCCAGCCCAGCTGTGCCCAATGCCCACCCTGTGCCCAGCCCAGGGCACCCAGTGCCACATCCAGGACACAGGGATGGGCACCCCAAACCTCCCTGAGCAGTGCCAAGGCCTGAGCCCCCTTTCCATGCAGAAATTCCTCCTGGTGCCCACCCTGAGCCTGCCCTGAGCCCATTTCCCCTTGTCCAGAGCAGCTGCTGCAGGGCAGAGAGCTGGGGGCTCCTCCTGCTGAAAATGACCCCAAACCATCACTGAGTGCCTGGGGAAGGTCATTCCCAGAGATCTGAACTGCAAACAGCTCCAGGCAGAGATTGGTGGAACCTCACAGAGCTCCAGGACCATTCAGGGTGGAAAATCCCTCCCAGTACACCCAGCCCAGCTGTGCCCAATGCCCACCTTGTGCCCAGCCCAGGGCACCCAGTGCCACATCCAGGGGACACCTGCAGGGATGGGCACTGCCAACCTCCCTGGGCAGCCCCTGCCAAGGCCTGAGCCCCCTTTCCATGCAGAAATTCCTCCTGGTGTCCACCCTGAGCCTGCCCTGGCCCAGCCTGAGGCCATTCCCCCTTGTCCTGTCCCTGTTCCCTGGCTGTCCCCTCCTGGCAGGGACTTGTGCAGAGCCACAAGGTCCCCCCTGAGCCTCCTTTTCTCCTCTCCCAGCTCCCTCAGCTGCTCCTCAGAGCTGGCTCTCCATGCAGGCTTGTCCTGAGGAACTCCCCAGCTCCCTGCAGAGCAGCCTCAGGCCATCCCAGCTGCGTTTTCTGTTCTCTCTCCTGCTCTCTCACCTCTGCACTGCTGCTCACAGGTGGTTGAGGCAGCTAAACCAGCAAAAACGTTGGTTTTTTTTATAATTAACTTCTGGTGCTGATCTGTTCTTGCTCCACTTTAGCCCTCCTGGCCAGGAGTTTGGGGTTGGGTCTCCTCCAGTTCTGGAGTACACTGAGGTGAATTATTCTTAACTGAATTAATTAATTCAGCTCAAAGGTGAGAGGAGGGAATTCCATGGAGCTGCTCTGGAGAGCTGTGGGGCTGCAAACTGGGGCAGCAGGAGGTGAGGGAAGGTCCCCAGGAGGGCAGGAAGTCACTGTTGATAAACAGCCTGTTCTCATTTCCTGCCTCTCTCTGCAGCTGCACTGAGCTGGGACAGGCTGCTGGCCCTGCTGGGACAGGGCTGGGGTCTGCATCTCCAAACCCACCTGCAGGAGGTGCTGGGACAGGATCTGGGGGTCCCTACAGCTCCAAATTCACCTGCAGGAGGGGGGAAGCTGCTGCTGGGTCAGGACTTGGTGATTTACAGTTCCAAAGCCACCTGCAAGAGGGCAAAAGCTGCTGCTGGCAGTTCAGGGGATGGCAGCACACAGTTTGTGTTCAGGCTGTGCCAGTGCTGGAGCTGTGCCAGGCTGTGATCCTGCACCCAGAGCTGTGCCAGGCTCAGGATTCTGCACCCAGAGCTGTGCCAGGGCTGGAGCCAGGCTGGGAGAGCTGGGGGTGCTCACCTGGATGGGAGAAGGGTCCAGGGAGGGCTCAGAGCCCCTGGCAGGGCCTGAAGGGGCTCCAGGAGAGCTGCAGAGGGACTGGGGACAAGGCATGGAGGGACAGGAGCCAGGGAATGGCTCCCAGTGCCAGAGGGCAGGGATGGATGGGAGATTGGGAATTGGGAATTGTTCCCTGGCAGGGTGGGCAGGCCCTGGCACAGGGTGCCCATGGTTTGGCTTTTCTGTTTCTCATATTCTGTGCTGCTTTAGTGTGTGGGTCTGGGTTTCATACCAGGGCATGGTGAGCTCTGGGCACAGAGCAGGGACACAAAACAATTCCTGCTCCAGCTGGGCACCAAGGACAAATGACCCAAATCTCAGCCCAGGAGCACAAACAGGAGAGAGAAAAACAAGGATGGGACTGCAGGGGCTAAAGCTGGAATGGGACAGTGAACTGCAAGGTGCAAATGGAGCAGAACTGATCACAGACAGACCCCGTGCCTGGCTGTGCATTTTGGGGCCATTTTGGTTCATCTTGGGTTCATTCTGGGACCATTTTGGTTCATCTTGGGTTCATTTTGGGACCATTTTGGTTCATCCTGGGTTCATTTTGGGACCATTTTGGTTCCTCTTGGGTTCATTCTGGGACCATTTTGGTTCATCTTGGGTTCATTCTGGGACCATTTTGGTTCATCTTGGGTTCATTTTGGGACCATTTTGGTTCACCTTGGGTGCAGCCCTGGCTGGGCCCTTGTGCTGCCCCAGGTGGATCCATGCAGGAGATCCTTTCAATCAATCCCTGCTTTATTCTGTAGCTCTGCCCAGCCTCTGCTCCAGCTCAGCCTGCACAAGGCATCACCCAGAGCAGCTGGGGCTGCCCCTGCATCCCTGGCAGTGCCCAGGGCCAGGCTGGACAGTGGGGTTGGCACAGTGGCAGTGTCCCTGTCCTCGAAGTGGCTGAACTATGATGTTGATTTCCACCCAGAGCATTCCATGGTCGCCACTGTGGTGCCCAGTGGGGCTGAGGGTGAAGCTGCCAGGACTGGGGTTGGCAGCAGGGATGGCACAGAGAGCTCTCTGGGCTGTTCTGGCTGTTCAGTCCTGGAGCTGCTCTCTGCTGTCCCTGCTCTGCCCTGGTGGCCCTGTGGTGGTGCCACAGGGACCTGTCCCCATCCCATTCCTGGCTGTTGTGGTGCTTTGTGGGTGGGGAGGGAGGTGGGAGCTGGAATGGGCAGAGGCTGGAAGGATTTGGGGTTGGTTTTGCAGGGGAATCCCCTGTGGGTGACCTGAGGAAAGGGTTTTTTCCTGCTGCAGCACCAAGGGCCTGGGGCTGTGGGAGATGGGCTCTGGAAATGGTCCCTGGCTGGGCACAAAGTGCTGAGGTGACCTGTTTGTCACAGCTGCTGCAGCTGTGTGCTTGAGAGTGCCAGCATGGTTTGGGTTGGAAGGGACACTAAACCTCACCCAGTGCCACCCCTGCCATGGCAGGGACCCTGCCACTGTCCCAGGGTGTCCCAGTGTCCAGCCTGGCCCTGGGCACTGCCAGGGATGCAGGGGCAGCCCCAGCTGCTCTGGGTGATGCCTTGTGCAGGCTGAGCTGGAGCAGAGGCTGGGCAGAGCTACAGAATAAAGCAGGGATTGATTGAAAGGATCTCCTGCATGGATCCACCTGGGGCAGCACAAGAGCCCAGCCAGGGCTGCACCCAAGGTGAACCCAAATGGTCCCAAAATGAACCCAAGATGAACCAAAATGGTCCCAAAATGAACCCAGGATGAACCAAAATGGCCCCAAATGAACCCAAGAGGAACCAAAATGGCCCCAAGATGAACCAAAATGGCCCCAAAATGCACAGCCAGGCACGGGGTCTGTCACTGGGATCAGTTCTGCTCCATTTGCACCTTGCAGTTCATTGTCCCATTCCAGCTTTAGCCCCTGCAGTCCCATCCTTGTTTTTCTCTCTCCTGTTTGTGCTCCTGGGCTGAGATTTGGGTCATTTGTCCTTGGTGCCCAGCTGGAGCAGGAATTGTTTTGTGTCCCTGCTCTGTGCCCAGAGCTCACCATGCCCTGGTATGAAACCCAGACCCACACACCAAAGCAGCACAGAATGGGAAAAACAGAAAAGCCAAAGCTGAGGCACCGTGGGCACCCTGTGCCAGGGCCTGCCCACCCTGCCAGGGCACAATTCCTCATTCCCAAGATCCCATCCAGCCCTGCCCTCTGGCACTGGGAGCCATTCCCTGTGTCCTCCTTCTCCATCCTTTGTAAATTCTCTCCATCTTTCCTGTTCACCCCTTCAGGCCCTGCAGGGCCACCCTGGAGCTTTCCCTTCCCCAGGTGAGCAATCCCAGCTCTCCCAGCCTCCAGCAGAGCTGCTCCATCCTCTGCTCACCTTGGTGCCTCCTGTTCTCCACAGCTCTCTCTCCTCCCTGATTGTTCCTGGGAAACGTCTGGGGGCTGCTGTGGAGCCCAGCAGGCTCCTCCTGGAGAGCCTGGCAGGGTTTGTCACAGAATGAGCTGATACCTGAAGCTGGTAAAGCCTTCCTGGGTTGTTTTTGTTTTTTTTTTTTTCCTGGAGGTGATTGTTTGTTGCTCTCTTGGGCTTTTTGGTGGTACTTTATTTTGTTTGTAAGGCCCTGGGGGTTATCACAGCTCCTTCCCTGATCCCAGGCTGTGGCCAGGGATGAATTTCCAAGGCAGACACGGTGCTGAGGTGAGGGCTGCTCTGTCCCAGCTGTGAAATGCCTTTGCAGAGGTTTCTGAAGGCCAGGGCAGGTGGTGGCCCCAGCTCTGACCCAGCTCTGTGTGTGCTGCCAGGGAATCACCTTGGCACTGCTTCCAGGGAAGCAGCTCCTGCCTGGGCAGGGCTTGGCACAGAGCCTGGCACACGTCCATGGAGAAGGGCACTCTGCTTCACTCCTTACTCACACACATCCCCAGGCAGCTGCAGCTCTTGGAGGGATTTTTCCTGAATTTTTTTCAAGTTTTTCCTGAAGGATTTCAGGAAAATCAGGTGCCCCCCACTGCGTGCTGGAGATCTCCTGACAGGAGAGACCTGGAGGGGATGGAGCTGGGGAGGGAATGGAGCCCCAGGAGGGGCTGAGGGAGCTGGGGAGGGAATGGAGCCCCAGGAGGGGCTGAGGGAGCTGGGAAGGGAATGGAGCCCCAGGAGGGGCTGAGGGAGCTGGGAAGGGAATGGAGCCCCAGGAGGGGCTGAGGGAGCTGGGAAGGGAATGGAGCCCCAGGAGAGGCTGAGGGAGCTGGGAAGGGGCTCAGCCTGGAGAAAAGGAGGCTCAGGGGGGACCTTGTGGCTCTGCACAAGTCCCTGCCAGGAGGGGACAGCCAGGGAACAGGGACAGGACAAGGGGGAATGGCCTCAGGCTGGGCCAGGGCAGGCTCAGGGTGGACACCAGGAGGAATTTCTGCATGGAAAGGGTGCTCAGGCCTTGGCAGGGGCTGCCCAGGGAGGTTGGCAGTGCCCATTCCTGCAGGTGTCACCTGGATGTGGCACTGAGTGCCCTGGGCTGGGGACAGGGTGGGGATCAGGCACAGCTGGGACTGGATGGGCTGGAGGGATTTTCCAGCCTCAGGGATTCTGGGATTCTCTATCTCCCTTCCAACTGACACCAGCAGCACCAGGAGGGTGAGGTGGCTCAGAAGATTCAGAACAATAAAATCTACTAAATAATCCCCAGTGGATGTGGCACTGGGTGCCCTGGGCTGGGGACAGGGTGGGCATTGGGCACAGGTTGGATTGGATGCTTTGGGGGGATTTTCCAGCCTCAGGCACTCTGGGATTCTCTCACTTCCCAGTAAAGCCAGATTGCAGCTCTGGGCTCAGCTGCATCCTCTGCCACCTGCACTTCTGCTCCTGGCAGTTGTAGTGAGCTGAAATCTGCTTTGAGCTCGTCCTGGGCATCTCTAACACACAAATGGAGGCTTAAAAATGGTTCCTGTGTGGAGACAGGACCTGTGCAGGGTGAGGGGGAAGTGTAATCCCCTCTGCTGGCTGCAGCAAAGCAGCAGACTACAAAATCCTCCTTCCAGTCACAACAATCCCATTATTGGCCTGCTGTTTGCAACACTCATTTCCAAGTTCCTTTGCTCCTGCTGTGAATTTTAACCTCTTGGAGGGCTCTGAGGTGCTGCAGATGCCACCCCTGCAGCTGTGGCTGTGCAGGTGCTTGCTGGAGCTCGGTGAAGCCCATTTTTCATAGGTGGGGCTGCTTTGGTTGTAATTACAACTCCAATTAGCAGCACAGCAGTTCAGCAGCTGCCCCCCGGGCTGGCTCTGGGCTTGGCAGGGCTGCCCACCTTTCCCAGGGTGGCAGAGCAGCTGGAAGAGCCCTGGGATGTGCAGAGCAGGGAGAGGTGGCTGTGCCAGCAGGGGAACCCCAGGGGTGCCCCCAGTGCCTCTGCCAGCAGTAATGCTGTGAAAATTGAAATTCCCAGGTGGAAATGCGGGCAGCTCTTCTCCACTGCTGTGCTCCAGGAGAGAAACTCAGAGCTGGTGAAGGATCCCAAAGATATTCCCTGTATTTTATAGAGTCGCAGTTTGGGTTGCAAAGGAGCTTAAATGTGCTCTCATGCCATGGCAGGGACACCTCCCACTGTCCCAGGGTGCTCCAGCCCCAGTGTCCAGCCTGGCCTTGGACAATTCCAGGGATGAAACAGCCACAGCTGCTCTGGGAATTCCATCCCAGCCCCTCCCCACCCTCACAGGGAACAATTTCCTTGTTTAGAGCCATAAATGTGCTCTAAATGTAGGTGTGGATTTGGCCACAAAGCTCAGCCACACTTTTGCTTGGTCTGTCTCGTGAGAAATGCTACTAATTTTAAAAAATTTAAAAGGTTTATTAAAACCTTATCAAAAAATACAGCAGCGGACTGAATAGAGAAAATAGGCACCTGGAGCAGAGGATTTTCTCACCATGTCCTTACCCACACATTGAGGTTTTACTTTTTAACCCTTTAGCCCCTCCCAAAGTTGTGTCCATTGACTCATTTTTGTTGTCCAGTGGTGGAGTTTAAATCCCTAAATCTTGATTGGATGTCAGGATGCCAAAGTGACAATCCCACCCTCCCAAAATCCCAAACCCAGGGCACCCCCTGATAACAACACAAGGGGGGTAAAAGATAACTATAAATATAAAACTTCTCCTAACATATATTTACCTTTTTTAAGGTGATATTTACCTTTTATGATGATATCTACCTTTTAATTGTGAATCAACCATGGCATCACTCATCTGTCACCGTCTGGTTCCTGGGATTTGGGCAGGTGGGGGATAAAAGAGAACTATTAATCTGTAAAACTACTCCTAATATATATACAGGATATTTACCTTTTAATTGTGAGTCAACCATGGCATCACTCATCTGGCACAGTCTGGTTCATGGGATTTGGGCAGGGGGGGTAAAACAAACCTATAAAACTTCTCCTAACATGTGTACATGATATTTACCTTTGAATTGTGAGAGTCATTCATGGCATCACTCATCTGGCACAGTCTGGTTCATGGGATTTGGGCAGGGGGAGTCTGGAGCTGCTGCAGCCCTGGGGCAGCTCCTCCTGCTCAGGCTGTGCTCTCCTCCCCAGGCAGCTCAGCCCTGCCCCTGAGCATTGCAGGGCAAGGCTTTTGCAATCTAAAACCCAAATCAGTGGTGTTTCCTGGTGTAAAACCCAAATCAGTGA
The DNA here is from genome assembly GCF_028551555.1 of Melozone crissalis. Classification (NCBI taxonomy): domain Eukaryota; kingdom Metazoa; phylum Chordata; class Aves; order Passeriformes; family Passerellidae; genus Melozone; species Melozone crissalis. The sequence goes on along the minus strand of NW_026535921.1, from coordinate 753,080 downwards.
TGTTTCCTGGTATAAAACCCAAATCAGTGATGTTTCCTGGTATAAAACCCAAATCAGTGATGTTTCCTGGTGTAAAACCCAAATCAGTGATGTTTCCTGGTGTAAAACCCTAAATCAGTGATGTTTCCTGGTGTAAAACCCCAAATCAGTGATGTTTCCTGGTGTAAAACCCTAAATCAGTGATGTTTCCTGGTGTAAAACCCCAAATCAGTGATGTTTCCTGGTGTAAAACCCAAATCAGTGATGTTTCCTGGTGTAAAACCCAAATCAGTGATGTTTCCTGGTATAAAACCCTAAATCAGTGATGTTTCCTGGTGTAAAACCCCAAATCAGTGATGTTTCCTGGTATAAAACCCAAATCAGTGATGTTTCCTGGTGTAAAACCCTAAATCAGTGATGTTTCCTGGTATAAAACCCAAATCAGTGATGTTTCCTGGTGTAAAACCCCAAATCAGTGATGTTTCCTGGTGTAAAACCCAAATCAGTGCCCAAATCAGTGATGTTTCCTGGTGTAAAACCCCAAATCAGTGATATTTCTTGGTATAAAACCCTAAACCAGGGATGTTTCCTGGTGTAAAACCCCAAATCAGTGATATTTCTTGGTATAAAACCCTAAACCAGGGATGTTTCCTGGTGTAAAACCCCAAATCAGTGATGTTTCCTGGTGTAAAACCCAAATCAGTGATGTTTCCTGGTGTAAAACCCCAAATCAGTGGTGTTTCCTGGTGTAAAACCCCAAATCAGTGATGTTTCCTGGTGTAAAACCCCAAATCAGTGATATTTCTTGGTATAAAACCCTAAACCAGGGATGTTTCCTGGTGTAAAACCCCAGGCTTGGTTTGTCTTGGGGGGACCTTAGGGATCACCATGTGCCACCCCTTTGCAGCAGCTGCAGGAGGTGGAAATGCACCTGGTCACAGCTCTTTGGTGGCTGGGACAAGTAAATCAAATTAATCAGCTTCTGGTAAATGTGCTTAGATGTGCTCTCAGGAGGGGTTTGTGATTTCCTCTGCCATATCTCATTGGCAGGGCCAGAATTGATTCTTTGGTTATATCCAAGTCCTTTTCCCTTATTGCCTTTCTCCTGAACTCTGTCCAATCTGTGTGGAATGGTTCTGAGTTCTGTCCATTCTCTCATGGAATGGTTTTGGGTTCTGTCCAGTGGAATGGTTCTGAGTTCTGTCCATTCTCTCATGGAATGGTTTTGGGTTCTGTCCAGTGGAATGGTTCTGAGTTCTGTCCATTCTCTCATGGAATGGTTTTGGGTTCTGTCCAGTGGAATGGTTCTGAGTTCTGTCCAGTCTCTCATAGAATGGTTTTGGGTTCTGCCCAATATTTCAGGGAATGGTTTTGAGTTCTGTCCAGTCTGTCATGGAATGGTTCTGAGTTCTGTCCAATATTTCATGGAATGGTTCTGAGTTCTGTCCAATATTTCATGGAATTATTTTAAGTTCTGACCATTCTATTCTGGAATGGTTTTGAGTTCTGTCCAATGCAATAGTTTTGAGTTCTGTCCAGTCTCTCATGGAATGGTTTAGAGTTCTGTCCAATGGAATAGTTTTAAGTTCTGTCCAATATTTCATGGAATGGTTTTGAGTTCTGTCCGTTCTGTCATGGCATGGTTCTGAGTTCTGTCCAATGGAATGGTTCTGAGTTCTGTCCAGTCTCTCATGGAATGATTTTGAGTTCTGTCCAGTCTCTCATGGAATGTTTCTGAGTTCTGTCCAGTCTCTCATGGAATGATTTTGAGTTCTGTCCAGTCTCTCATGGAATGATTTTGAGTTCTGTCCAGACTCTCATGGAATGATTTTGAGTTCTGTCCAGTCTCTCATGGCATGGTTCTGAGTTCTGTCCAATGTTTCATGGAATGTTTCTGAGTTCTGTCCAACGGCATGGTTTTGAGCTCTGCCCAGTCTCTCATGGAATGGTTCTGAGCTCCCTTTGGAGGGTGTTGGGGTTCAGGGAGGTTCAGGCTCTCTCCTTCATCCTGCTCTCATGTGCTTGCATCTGATTCTGCATCAGAAGTAGAAAAATCATTGAGTCTTTATCTGTCTCTGGTAATCCCGGGGTTGTTTTTTCCCATGGCATGTTTATGAAAAGAGGGAAATTCAGATTGTGTGGCCCAGGCTGAGATGATGATGTGAAAATTCAAATTGTGGAGACCCCTTCCCCTTCCCCCTCTCAGAGATTCTGCAAGGAACAATTTCAGTTCAAGGGTTTGGCTTGGAGATGATTTGTAAATAAAACCAGTAACAGACTGCTTTTATTTACAGCCTCAGCACACAGGACACTTCCCTTAAATGTGCTTCAAATGTCATTTCTTGTGACACTTCCCTTAACAGGGCACCAAATATCCTTCAAATGTCATTTTTGTGACACTTTAGGCCACTGAGGCTTCCTGTCTATCTTTGAGCTGCTGTTTCCTCGAGGTCTGTGGGCAGCTTTTTGTGTTTTCCAGCCTTGAAAGGAAGGGATGAGGGCTGAGGTTTCCCCTGTGCTCCAGATGGGAAAGAATATTTATCTCTAAGTTGTGAGTTTGATAGTATTTTATTAATACTGGCTCAGTCAATGAGCAGCACACAATGGGAAATGGTGACAATGGGAAATGGTGACACTGGTGACAATGGGAAATGCTCCAGCCCCGTGCCAGCTCCATGGCTGAAGGCAGGCACTGCTGCAGGGCTTGAGCTCAAACATGAATTTATTTCAATATTGACAGCTCAGTGTCAGAGCAGAGCTGCAGGTCTGCTTCGTGTGAGCCCCAAATCCCTGTGCTGTGGGGGCAGCCTGAGTGGACAGCCAGGAGTGGTGCAGGTCTGTCTTAGGAATAATAATTACAACTGATAATTATCTCTTGCTGGTAATTCTTTATTAAATTAATTAAATAAAACAACAGGAACACTGGAATCTCCAAGGGAAAAAGGACAGTTTAATTTCTGACTCCAGCATTTATAGATTTTCAAAAGTGACAGTGGATTGGAGGATGACAGTGCCACCTCTCCAGTGACACTGGACAAACCAACAGTCCATCGAATGTCTCCTCCTCCAGAAAAGAATGTAAAAGAATGAGTTATTTACAGAAAATGTGTGAGAAAGTTCTTCACAAGAATGTAAACATCACAAGGCTTAGAAGAACTTAGAAGAGCAGGGTGACAGATAATTCACTTTTAGATCCCCTGTACAATGTTCTCAAACCCTCAGGGATGGCACAGAGGGGTTTTTGGGAAAGGCCACCCTGTTAGTGCCCCCAAGAGACACAAATCCCTCTCCCACGTCATGCCCACGTTGTTCCTGGTGTTGTACTCCAGCCCCACCTTGGATCTGATCCAGTTTATCTGCTGGGCTGAACCCAGGGATGTGAATTCGGGGGTGTGAATGTAGGGGTGTGAATTTAGGGGTGTGAATTCAGAGATGTGAAATTCAGGGGTGTGAATTCAGGGATGTGAATTTAAGGGTGTGAATTTGGGGGTGTGAATTTAGGGATGTGAATTCAGGGGTGTGAATTTAGGAATGAATTTAGGAGTGTGATTTCAGGGGTGTGAATTGAAGGGTGTAAAATCAGGGATGTGAATTTGGGGATGTGAATTTAGGGATGTGAAATCTGGGTTGTAAATTCAGGGGTGTGAATTCAGGGATGTGAATTCAAGGATGTGAATTTAGTGATGTGAATTCAGGGATGTGAAATCAGGGATGTGAATTCAGGGTTGTGAATTTAGGGATATGAATCTAAGGATGTGATTTCAGGGTTGTGAATTTAGGGATATGCATTTAGGGATGTGAATTTAAGGATGTGAATTCAGGGATGGGAATTCAAGGATGTGAACTCGAGAGTGTGAATTCAGAGGTGTGAATTCGGGGGTGTGAATTCATGGTTGTGAATTCAGGGGTGTGAATTCAGGGATGTGAATTCAGGTGTGTGAATTTAAGGGTGTGAATTCAGGGATGTTAATGTAGGGATGTGAATTCAAGGGTGTGAATTTAGGGTTGTAAATTCAGGGATGTGAATTCAGGGATGTGAATTCAGGATGTGAGTTTAGGGATGTGAATTAAGGGATGGGAATTCAGAGATGTGAATTCAGGGATGTAAATTGAGGGATGTGGATTCAGGTGTGTGAATTAAGGATGTGAATTTAAGGATGTGAATTCAGGGGTGTGGATTCAGAGTTGTAAGCTCCCAGGCCAGAAGCTCTGAGTGCTTTTTAGGGGGTCACTCCTGCTTTTCCCCACAAAAATCCATCCTGGCCAGCAAACCTCTCCTGGCCCTTGGGGCTGCTGTAACCCTGTTGGGATTTTTCCAAACTGAGGAGCTGGGCTGGATTCCTGTGGGTCTCTTCCAGCTCAGGATATCCTGTGATTCTCTGGAGCTGTTTGTTCTCCACGTAGAGCTGGGCTTGTCCAGGAGCTGGAGGAGGTTTGGAGGCTGGTGGGAGCTCAGGGCAGGTTCAGAATGCTCGTGGAGTCTTCTGGTTGGACAAGTTTTCCACTGATCCAGAAACTGAAGAAGCACCTCAGTGTCCTTGTGGACAGCTATTTGAAATGAAACATCAGAAATCAGAAAGTTTAGAGGGCAGGGATGGATGGGAAAATGGGAATTGGGAATTGTTCCCTGGGAGGGTGCCCAGAGCAGCTGGGGCTGCCCCTGGATCCCTGGCAGTGCCCAAGGCCAGGCTGGACACTGGGACAGTAAAGGCTGGGCAGGGATGTCCCCAAGGAAGGAGGTGGCTCTGGGATCTCCCATTTGAGCAGGGATGTCCCCAAGGAAGGAGGTGGCTCTGGGATCTCCCAGCTGAGCAGGGATGTCCCCAAGGAAGGAGGTGGCTCTGGGATCTCCCAGCTGAGCAGGTTCCCGTCCATGTCCCCAAGGAGGGAGGTGGCTCTGGGATCTCCCATTTGGGCAGGGATGTCCCCAAGGAAGGAGGTGGCTCTGGGATCTCCCATTTGGGCAGGGATGTCCCCAAGGAAGGAGGTGGCTCTGGGATCTCCCATTTGAGCAGGGATGTCCCCAAGGAAGGAGGTGGCTCTGGGATCTCCCAGATGAGCAGGTTACTGTCCATGTCCCCAAGGAGGGAGGTGGCTCTGGGATCTCCCAGATGAGCAGGTTCCCATCCATGTCCCCAAGGAAGGAGGTGGCTCTGGGATGTCCCAGATGAGCAGGTTCCTGTCCATGTCCCCAGGGAAGGAGGTGGCTCTGGGATCTCCCATTTGAGCAGGGATGTCCCCAAGGAGGGAGGTGGCTCTGGGATGTCCCAGATGAGCAGGTTCCCGTCCATGTCCCCAAGGAGGGAGGTGGCTCTGGGATGTCCCAGATGAGCAGGTTCCCGTCCATGTCCCCAAGGAGGGAGGTGGCTCTGGGATCTCCCAGATGAGCAGGGCCTGTCCATGTCCCCAAGGAGGGAGGTGGCTCTGGGATCTCCCAGATGAGCAGGTTCCCGTCCATGTCCCCAAGGAAGGAGGTGGCTCTGGGATCTCCCAGATGAGCAGGGCCTGTCCATGTCCCCAAGGAAGGAGGTGGCTCTGGGATGTCCCAGATGAGCAGGTTCCCGTCCATGTCCCCAAGGAGGGAGGTGGCTCTGGGATCTCCCTCCCCTGCTGCTGCTCCAGCCCCCTGCCAGCCCTGTGCCAGCTCAGTGTGAAATGTGCCCTTTAGTGGCACCTGGCTCCTGATGGCACAGGATTGTCCATCCCTCCCTGACCTATTTCTGCCTAATTCCTGGCCAGCATTTGCCTAATGGGATGAGTGGAGCAGATCCTGCAATCTGGGTCAAGTCCTTCACCCCCCCGGGGCTCCTGTAGTGTTTTCTGGGGGTGACTGAGCAGCAATTTCACATCCTCTGGGGTTTTTTAGGGCTGACCCGCTTGTGTGCCAGGCTGGCATTGCAGGGTGATGCCCTGCTGGCAGCAATTGGGCAGCTTCTCCCATCTCCATGGTGGCTGCAGCTGGAATTCCCTCCTGGATGTGAGGCTGAGGTGGAACCAGATGATCAGGTTTTGCTGCCTGGCCTTGCAGAGCTTGTCTGGGCCAGGTGGGAGCTGCTCAGCTGCTGTGCATTCGTGGATTCAGGAAGTTTAGGTTCTATTTCCAGGAAGGAACCCGAGTGGAAGTGCTGCTTGTGTTTATAACATCAGTTTTAAATCCAGTTTTAAATCCTTCTTTGTATAAGGGAATTATCAACAGGACGAATTCCAAAGTGCATTTTTGCCAAAGCTTTCCTGGGCTGAGGTTCTCCTTCACATCCAGCTGTGGAGGATCAGTGGATTAAACCTTGATGGGCTGATAAAAACTCCTCCAGAAAACCCCAACCACTTCAAACAGAGGTTTTAATTGTGAACACTGCCTGATCCATGTTTATGTGGGCAGCACTTGCATCGCTCAGAGCTTTCCCAAATGCATCGCTCAGAGCTTTCCCAAATGCATCTCTCAGAGCTTTCCCAAATGCATCGCTCAGAGCTTTCCCAAATGCATCTCTCAGAGCTTTCCCAAATGCATCTCTCAGAGCTTTCCCAAATGCATCGCTCTGAGCTTTCCCAAATGCAGCAGGAGTGTGGTCAGCTCTTTCATTGACAATGAGCTTGGCTCAGTTGGCCAGAGCTGGGTTTCCTCTCAGACTCTGTAGGATTTTATTTCTTTACACACAGTGACTAAAGAAGGATTTTATTTCTTTACACACAGTGGCTAAAATGACTCGGGTGGAAGATCTGATGTGGGATTAAAAGGGCAGAGGAGAGGGCAGAAGCTCCCCAAGGTGTATCAGCTCTTTACAGGTGCACCTGTTTTGTTGGGAGTCTCTTTAATCCTCGTTCCTGGTTCTCCTGGAGCAGCCTGTGTGGCAGCAGGAGTGTGAGCTGCTTTGTTTGTCTGGCGTGAAACATTTCCTGGAGAGCACAGAGAGGCTGTTGGCAGGGCAGGGCACCCTGGGCTGGGCTGGCACCTGCTCTGGCCTTGCCCTGCACAAGGAGCTCTGATCCCGGGCTGGCAGAGCCCCCAGCGAGCCAGGACAGCAGCTGGGGGAGCCCAGGGCCATGGAGGGTGGGAAAGGCTCCAGGAGCAGGGAGTGCAGCCTGGTGACGGGGTCTGTGCCCTGTGCTCTGAGATTGGTGTGCTTTGGGGGGTCTGGGAGCCATCTGTGTGCTTTGGGGGTTCAGGGATCCATCTGTGTGCTTTGGGGGGTCTGGGAGCCATCTGTGTGCTTTGGGGGGTCTGGGAGCCATCTGTGTGCTTTGGGGGTTCAGGGATCCATCTGTGTGATTTGGGGGGTCTGGGAGCCATCTGTGTGATTTGGGGGGTCTGGGAGCCATCTGTGTGCTTTGGGGGTTCAGGGAGCCATCTGTGTGCTTTGGGGGGTCTGGGAGCCATCTGTGTGATTTGGGGGGTCTGGGAGCCATCTGTGTGCTTTGGGGGTCTGGGAGCCATCTGTGTGCTTTTGGGGTTCAGGGAGCCATCTGTGTGATTTGGGGGGTCTGGGAGCCATCTGTGTGCTTTGGGGGTTCAGGGATCCATCTGTGTGATTTGGGGGGTCTGGGAGCCATCTGTGTGCTTTGGGGGTTCAGGGATCCATCTGTGTGCTTTGGGGGTTCAGGGAGCCATCTGTGTGCTTTGGGGGGTCTGGGAGCCATCTGTGTGATTTGGGGGGTCTGGGAGCCATCTGTGTGCTTTGGGGGTTCAGGGATCCATCTGTGTGATTTGGGGGGTCTGGGAGCCATCTGTGTGCTTTGGGGGGTCTGGGATCCATCTGTGTGATTTGGGGGGTCAGGGATCCATCTGTGTGCTTTGGGGGTTCAGGGATCCATCTGTGTGATTTGGGGGGTCTGGGATCCATCTGTGTGATTTGGGGGGTCTGGGAGCCATCTGTGTGATTTGGGGGGTCTGGGATCCATCTGTGTGCTTTGGGGGTTCAGGGATCCATCTGTGTGCTTTGGGGGGTCTGGGATCCATCTGTGTGCTTTGGGGGGTCTGGGATCCATCTGTGTGATTTGGGGGGTCTGGGAGCCATCTGTGTGATTTGGGGGTCTGGGATCCATCTGTGTGATTTGGGGGGTCTGGGAGCCATCTGTGTGATTTGGGGCTTCTGCAAGCCATTTGTGCGCTTTGGGGGTTCAGGGAGCCATCTGATGTGTGCTTTTGGGGTTCAGGGAGCCATCTGTGTGATTTGGGAGTTCTGAGAACCATCTCTCTGTGTGTTTGGGGATTCTGGGATCCATCTGTGTGCTTTGGGGGTTCAGAGAACCATCTGTTGTGCGCTTTGGGGGTTCAGGAATCCACCTGTGTGCTTTGGTGGTTCAGGGATCCATCTGTGTGCTTTGGGGGTTCTGGGGACCATCTCTCTGTGTGTTTGGGGATTCTGGGATCCATCTGTGTGCTTTGGGGGTTCAGGAATCCACCTGTGTGCTTTGGTGGTTCAGGGATCCATCTGTGTGCTTTGGGGGTTCAGAGAACCATCTGTTGTGTGCTTTGGTGGTTCAGGGATCCATCTGTGTGCTTTGGGGGTTCTGGGGACCATCTCTCTGTGTGTTTTAGGGGTTCAGGGATCCATCTGTGTGATCTGGGGGTTCTGGAAAACACCTGTGTGTTTGGGGGTTCCAGGAGCTATCTGTGTGTTTGGGGGTTCAGGGATCCATCTGTGTGTTTAGGGGTTCAGGGAGCCATCTCTCTGTGTTTTTGGGGGTTTAGGGAGCCATCTGTGTGCTTTGGGGGTTCTGGAAAACACCTGTGTGTTTGGGGGTTCCAGGAGCCATCTCTCTGTGTGCTTTGGGGGTTCTGGAAGCCATTTGTGTGTTTAGGGGTTCTGGGAACCATCTCTGTGTGCTTTAGGGGTTCTGGGATTCATCTGTGTGCCTTGGGGGTTCTGGGATCCATCTGTTGTGTGCTTTGGGGGTTCAGAGAACCATCTGTTGTGTGCTTTGGGGGTTCTGAAAGCCATCTGTGTGCCTTGGGGTTCTGGGAACCCTCTCTCTGTGTGTTTTAGGGGTTCAGGGAGCCATCTCTGTCTTTGGGGGTTCAGGGAGCCATCTGACTTTTAGAAATATATCCTGAGTCCATCATGGGGACACTCAGGGCAAGAGAGACCTGCAGGGGCTGGAGCGTGTCCAGGGAAGGGAATGGAGCCCCAGGAGGGGCTGAGGGAGCTGGGAAGGGAATGGAGCCCCAGGAGAGGCTGAGGGAGCTGGGAAGGGAATGGAGCCCCAGGAGGGGCTGAGGGAGCTGGGAAGGGAATGGAGCCCCAGGAGGGGCTGAGGGAGCTGGGAAGGGAATGGAGCCCCAGGAGAGGCTGAGGGAGCTGGGAAGGGAATGGAGCCCCAGGAGGGGCTGAGGGAGCTGGGAAGGGAATGGAGCCCCAGGAGGGGCTGAGGGAGCTGGGAAGGGAATGGAGCCCCAGGAGGGGCTGAGGGAGCTGGGAAGGGAATGGAGCCCCAGGAGAGGCTGAGGGAGCTGGGAAGGGGCTCAGCCTGGAGAAAAGGAGGCTCAGGGGGGACCTTGTGGCTCTGCACAAGTCCCTGACAGGAGGGGACAGCCAGGGGACAGGGACAGGCCAAGGGGAAATGGCCCAGGCTGGGCCAGGGCAGGCTCAGGTTGGATTTGGAACAATTCCCACCTGGAAAGGGCTGTCCTGCCCTGGCACAGCTGCCCAGGGAGGTTTGAGGTGCCCATCCCTGGAAGGATTTCAAAGCCCTGTGGATGTGGCACTTGGGGACATGGGGCAGCGGTGGCCTTGGCAGTGCTGGGCAATGAGTTGGACTTGGTGATCTCCAAGGGCTTTTCCAGTCTAAAGGATTCTGTGGTTCTGGGAATCTCCTGGAGAGCAGGGACAGCTGGCAGAGCTGGTTGATGTTCCCCTGTGACCTTCCCAGAGCAGCCCAGCAGGGTTTGCAGGGATCCAGGTGGGGGTGGCAGGAGGCCAGACCTGTGCAGCCTCACCCTGCTGGGCATTGAAGGGTTAACACCTGGGAGAGGTGCAGGGACAGAAATGGAGCAGCTTTTCTCCCCTCTGCCCTGGCTGAGGTTCCCTGGTGGAACTCAGCCTTCACTGGGGACAAATGAATCAAATTTGATTAATTTGAGCCACATGGAGCACGTCCAGGGAGGGAAAATTGGGATAACAGTGCCCAGGAGGAAAATGCCCAGTCAGAGTTTGGTGTGGTGGAAATGGCCCTGAGCTCCCTGTGGATGGATCTCAGCTTCACTCCTCTCCTGATTTCACCTGAAAAGGTGAAAGCACAGATGGAAATGGAGATATCCTCCATTTCTGGCATTCTCTGGGCTGCCAGCTTTGGGTGAAGCTTCAGGCTGGGTGAAGTGTCCTGGGCAGAGCTGTGTGATGGGAACCAAAAGCTGCTCTGGCCTGGCTGACATCTCTCTGCAAACACCCCGGAGCTCTGCATCCTTTGCTGTGGAGTTTCAGTAGAGCTGAGGCTGTGGCAGTGCCAACAAATCCCACTTCCATCTCACAGAGCAGCTGGGGCTGCCCCTGCATCCCTGGCAGTGCCCAAGGCCAGGCTGGCAGGGCTTGGAGTCACCTGGGATGCTGAAGGGTCCCTGTCATGGCCCTGGATGGGCTTTGGGGGTCCCTATCCACCCAAACCAGCCCATGGTTCTGTGAAAGTCAGGCTTTAACAGCATTAAAGAGATTTTCCAGGATGAGGCCATCAGCTGGAGCATCCAGAGCTGCATGCAGGGATTTGTTCTGGGAGCAGGGAGGAGCTGCAGCTCAGCAGGGCCTGGCAGAGACTTTCCAGGAGAGCTGGACTGGGATAAACTGGGGATCCCTGAGGGACTGGGATAACCTGGGGATGCCTGAGGGAATGGGGTAACCTGGGGATGCCTGAGGGAATGGGATAACCTGGGCATGGATTCCTGAGGGAATGGGGTAACCTGGGCATGGATTCCTGAGGGAATGAGGGGAATGGGATAAGCTGGGGATCCCTGAGGGAATGAGGGGACTGGGATAAACTGGGGATCCGTGAGGGAACTGGGGTAACCTGGAGATCCCTGAGGGAATGAGAGGATTGGGATAACCTGGGGATGGATCCCTGAGGGAATGAGGGGACTGGGATAAGCTGGTGATCCCTGAGGGAATGGGATGACCTGGGGATCCCTGAGGGGACTGGGATAAGCTGGGGATCCCTGAGGGAATGAGTGGACTGAGATGGGCTGGAGATACCTGAGGGAATGGAATAACCTGGGGATGGATCCCTGAGGGAATGAGGGGACTGGGATGAGCTGGAGATCCCTGAGGGACTGGGATAACCTTGGGATGGATGCCCAAGGGAATGAGGGGCAGGGTCCTGCAGGGCTGGGGGTTCTGCTCAAGAGAGGAGGGCGAACTGCTCCTGTCCTTCTGCAGCGTCCCCCTGGGTTTGTGCTGAGCCTAAGTCAGGCCTGGCCTTTGATGTGCTGGGCTCGGGTCAGAGCTGATGATTAAGAGGAAACGAGGCATTTCCTGCCCATCCCCCTCCCCAGCACGAATATGGCCCGAAATGTCCTGAAATATCCCGGTGACGTGTGGTGAGTGGCATCTGCCTGCTGCAGCAGCTCCTGCAGCTGCAGCCCTGCCTGCCGGAGCCCTGCGAGCAGCTCAGGGACCCCAGGGGCTGGGGCAGGGCTGGCGCTGGGGCACTTCAACAAAAAACCCATTTTGGGGGCCACACTTGGGAACTTGGTGTGTGCAGAGGGTTTCAAACAGCCCCTTGCTGGAGCTGTGCGTGCTGAGAATTTCAGATTTTCTGTGCTGGGAATTTCAGATTTTCTGTGCTGAGAATTTCAGACTTTCTGTGCTGGGAATTTCAGACTTTCTGTGCTGAGAATTCCAGATTTTCTGTGCTGAGAATTTCAGATTTTCTGTGCTGGGAATTTCAGACTTTCTGTGCTGACACACTCTGACCCCCAGGAGAGCACTGCATTTGACCTGAGGCCGTGGAGAAGCTTCTAGAATTGATTGAGAGCACTGGGATTGTGGGTGTGGAAGAGTTTGGGGTTTTAGAATATGGTAATGAATATGGGGCAGGATGGAGGTTTTAGGAGGGAGGCTGGTCCTTCTTCACCTTCCTCTCCTTTTTCTTTACCTCCTTCTCCTTCCTCACCTTCTTCTTCTCTTTCTTCTTTACTTTGTTGTTGTTCTTCTTCTCCCTCACCACCTTCTCCTTCTCCTTCCTCACCTTCTTCTCCTTCTTCTTTACTTTGTCCTTTTCCTTCACCTCCTTCTTCTCCTTCTTCTTCTCCTTCTTCTTTACTTTGTTCTTCTTTTTTCTCCTTTCTCACCTTCTTCTTCTCCTTCTTCTTTATTTTGTTCTCCTCCTCCTTCATTACCTTCTTCTTCTCCTTCTTTATCTTATTCTTCTCCTTCTTCTCCTTCCTCACCCTCTTCTCCTTCTTCTCCTTCTTCTTCTCCTTCCACTTCTTCCTCACCTTCTTCTCCTTCTTCACGTTCTTTATGAATTTGGGTGGTATTTTGTAACTGGACAGAAAAGCCCACCCTGCAGTCTTTGAGGGATCAGTTATTGAGTTAAAAGTGAAAATAATTTAGGTGTCATTTCTTAATTAGATAATTTAGCCTTAAAAGACCTTGTACAAGAGATAGTTGGTCATTTTGTGCCTTGTTAGTGAAGAACTGCAGAACTCACTGCTGTGAGACTGTAACATAAATAAAAATGATAAATACCTAAAATAGAGGTTTTGGTGCTGCTGGATAGAAATTCAGAATGCAAAGGAATAACTGCCATTAAATGGAGGTTTTGGTGCCGCTGGATGGAAATTCAGAATGCAAAGGAATAACTGCCATTAAATGGAGGTTTTGGTGCAGCTGGATGGAAATTCAGAATGGAGAGGAATGACTGCCATTAAATGAAAGTTTTGGTGCAGTTGAATGTAAAATCAGAATGCAAAGGAATAACTTCCTCTCCATCTGCTCTTTCTTGCCAGGTCCTGGAGAAATATCCCAACACACCCATGAGCCATAAAGAGATCCTTCAAGTTATCCAAAAAGAAGGACTTAAGGAAATCAGGTGAGTTGAGTAAAGCAGGAAAACCCTCTGGTGCTCTGCTTCCAGCTTGGCGTTAACCAGTTTGCTGTTAACTCCCAGCTCCTGAGGAGTTTTGGGGCTGAAATATTTCAGGTTTGGAGTCTGGGTCTTGTCAAGTTTTAAACATTTTCCACAAATCCTGCAGTGGGACAAGCTGAGATCTTGTCCCTGTGTTGGATATTGCTCATATTGGATGTCTGGGGTGGGACAGGGCACGATTCCTAATTCCACCAGCACAATCAGAAGTCAATTATTTCTTAATTACAATACACTATAAGCATTTCTTTTTTATAAAACCATGCTTTAAAACTTATTTCTATTTCCATTTCTGTCTCATATCTATCCTATTTCTATTTCCATTTCTGTCTCTTATCTCTCCTGTATCCTATCCAATATCTATCCTATTCAATAGCATTCCTAAATCAGCATTTATTACCTCAAAATTTACATACAAATGCACTTCTATCATGTTTTAAACATTTTTTACAAATCCTGCAGTGGCACAAGCTGAGATCTTGTCCCATTGCTCATGTTGGGTGTCTGGGTGGGACAGGGACACCCAGACATTCCTCCCTGAGGAATCACCAGCCTGGCTTCCCTCAGATTCCCCCTGAGTGATGTTTTTGGAATGTGGGTTTGCTGAAATGGCCATAAAAACCCTCTTGGGGTTTTGCTGTGCGGGGTTTCCTGCTCACAGCTGGGCTTCTGTGCACAGCCAGGGGAAAGGGGGAATTTTTGGGAGCATTTTCCCTGTGGGATGGTTCAGTGTTTGAGTTCTTGGGGTTGGGGCTGCAGCAGGGAGGGCTCCAGGCAGTCCCTGCAGCTCCCAGTGGAATTTGGGTTTTTCTGGAGCCCCTGGAGCTGCTGGGGAGAGCCCAGAGAAGCCCCTGGAGCCAGGCTGGGAGAGCTGGGGGTGAGAGGAGAGGGATCCAGAGCCTGAAGGGGCTCCAGGAGAGCTGCAGAGGGACTGGGGACAAGGGATGATTTCAGTGCCTGAGTTGGCAGAATCCATAATTAATAAATGCAGGGCAGAATGTTGGTTTGAAATGTAGTAATTCAACAAGAGCATTGCCACAGAAAGGTTGGGTTGTTAGCACTGGCAGGGAGGATTAAATACAGTTATTGTGTGTAGGGGAAACCCATCAGGTGATTTTGTGCATTTCCCTCTCCCAAAGATGTGAAATCCATAATGACAGAATATTTGTGCATTTCCCTCTCCCAAAGATGTGAAACCCATAACTAACAGAATATTTGTGCATTTCCCTCTCCCAACGGTGTGAAACCCATACCTGACGGAATATTTGTGCATTTCCCTCTCCCAAAGGTGTGAAACCCATACCTGACAGAATATTTGTGCATTTCCCTCTCCCAAAGGTGTGAAACCCATACCTGACGGAATATTTGTGCATTTCCCTCTTCCAAAGGTGTGAAACCCATACCTGACGGAATATTTGTGCATTTCCCTCTCCCAAAGGTGTGAAACCCATACCTGACGGAATATTTGTGCATTTCCCTCTCCCAAAGGTGTGAAACCCATACCTGACGGAATATTTGTGCATTTCCCTCTCCCAAAGGTGTGAAACCCATACCTGACAGAATATTTGTGCATTTCCCTCTCCCAAAGGTGTGAAACCCATACCTGACGGAATATTTGTGCATTTCCCTCTTCCAAAGATGTGACATCCATACCTGACAGAATATTTGTGCATTTCCCTCTCCCAAAGGTGTGAAATCCATACCTGACGGAATATTTGTGCATTTCCCTCTTCCAAAGGTGTGAAACCCATACCTGACAGAATATTCCCCTTCTCTCACCCCAGCCCAGGCTGGCTGTAGCAGTTTTTGCTGTTTCCCCAGGATAAAATGGCAGAGAAATTTTCACTCTTACAAGGACTTGGCTGCAGCTCCTTTATAGGATAACCCAGCCCTGGTCAGGGGCTTCAGGGACTGAAGGAAACATAACAAATTTTAATTTCTGCTTTAAAAAACAAGTGGGAGAAGGAGAAGTGTGGGCTGGAACCCTCTGTAGGTGAGGAACCTGAGAGCTGAAAACACCAGAGCTGAGGCCCCAAAAATTCCCTCACTTTGGGGTTTCTCTTCAGCACAAACTGGTGATTCTGTAGCACCAATACAGAGGGGATCCCAAAACCACCTAAATTTTAACTCCAGCCCCCAAAAGCCTCAGAGGGAGGAGTTTCTGTTCTGATCCTGCCCTGGGATCAGGAGCTGCTGGTTCCATTCCCTGGGCATGAGCAGGACCTGTGCACAGCACCTGGATCCCACAGCTGGAAGGGCTGCAGAGGGGTTTCCTGCCAGCCAGGACTGCTCATGCCCCAGCCTCTGATGTTCCTGCAGCTCAGATGAGGTCCTGGTGATAGATCTTTAATTAGAGCTGTTAATTAGTCAGGTTCAGTGTGTTCTGAGAGCTTTGTGGTGAGCTCCACACTGATCCCCATCCCCAGGTTTCTGCTGGGCTCTCAGTGCTCCAGGTGTGGCTCCTGAACTGCATCTCCCTGTGATCCTGCATCTCCCTGTGATCCTGCACCCATTCCTGCTCTGGGGGTGCTCCAGGAACCCCCAAATCCTGGTGTGCCAGCCAAGATCCCCCTGGGGGTGCTGCTGGTGCAGAGTGAGGCACTGAGGTGCTCTGGGGAACCCCAAAATCCTGGTGTACAGGCAGAGATCCCCCTGGGGGTGCTGCTGGTGCAGAGTGAGGCACTGAGATGTCCTGGGGACATTCCAGGAACCCCAGAATCCTGGTGTGCCAGCCAAGATGGGCACTGGTTTCCATTCTTTGGTTGGGCACTGGTTTCCATTCTTTGGTTGGGCACTGGTTTCCATTCTTGGGGAGCCCACGGGTCACCCCTGGGCTAAGGAAGCTCCTGCTCCATTGCCCTGGGAGTTTGGGGTGCAGTGCTGAGCTGGGAGCCGGGCAGAGAGGGGGACAAGGAGTAAGTTCCTACTCCATGGTGTTCCCACGCAGGGGGGCACATTCCCAGGGCCCACCTGGCTTCCACAAGATTCATCCCCAGGTGAAGGTGGCAGGAGGTTCCACACGGGAGCTGTTCTGGGGGCACCTGGCAGGTGTCCCTGTCCCTGATCCCCTGTCTCCTGGGACCCCAAACCTGGCATGTGGTTCTGGTTGAAGGCACCTGGCAGGTGTATCCTGCCTCCCCTGGGATCCCAAAGCCCTGAGATCCCAAACCCTGGGATCCCAAAGCCTGGGATGTGCAGGGAGGCACCTGGCAGATAAATTCTGCCTCTCCTGGGGTCCCAAACCCTGGGATGGGGTTCTGGTGGAAGACACCTGGCAGGTGTATCCTGCTCCCCCTGGGATCCCAAACCCCTGAGATCCCAAATCCCTGGGGTGTGGTTCTGGTGGAAGGGGAGGCACCTGGCAGGTGTATCCTGCCTCCCCTGGGATCCCAAAGCCCTAGGATCCCAAACCCATGGGATCACAAACCTTGGGGTTTGCTTCTGATGGAAGGGGAGAGGTACTTGGCAGGTGTATCCTTCCTGCCTCTCCTGGGATCTCAAACCTTGGGATGTGGTTCTGGTGGAAAGGGAAGCACCTGGCAGGTGTATCCTGCCCCTCCTGAGATCCCAAAGCCCTGGGATCCCAAAGCCCTGGGATCCCAAAGCCCTGGGCTGTGGTTCTGGTGGAAGAGGGGAAGCACCTGGCAGGTGTATCCTGCCTCTCCTAGGATCCCAAAGCCCTGAGATCCCAAACCCCTGGGATCCCAAACTCTGGGATGTGCAAGGAGGCACCTGGCAGGTGTATCCTGCCTCTCCTAGGATCCCAAAACCCTGGGATCCCAAACTCTGGGATGTGCAAGGAGGCACCTGGCAGGTGTATCCTGCCTCTCCTAGGATCCCAAAACCCTGGGATCCCAAACCCCTGGGATCCCAAACTCTGGGATGTGCAAGGAGGCACCTGGCAGGTGTATCCTGCCTCTCCTAGGATCCCAAAACCCTGGGATCCCAAACCCCTGGGATCCCAAACCTTGGGGCTTGCTTCTGATGTAAGGGGAGAGGCACCTGGCAGGTGTATCCTGCCCTCCTGAGATCCCAAACCCCTGGGATCCCAAACCCTGGGATCCCAAACCCTGGGATCCCAAACCCTGGGATCCCAAAGCCCTGGGATCCCGAACCCCTGAGATCCCAAACCCTGGGCTGTGGTTCTGCTGGAAGGGAGGAGGGAGGAAGGAGGGAGGAGGGAGGGGGTGTGTGTGCATTGGTGACTCCATTGTTTTGCTGAAGTTGTTAAAGGGGTGTTTCTCTCCTTTTTTTGGGCTGCACTCCACCTGCAGAAGGTAAGACCAGACCCAGCACTGCTCGTGTCCAGCTCCTCCTCTCCTAACGCCCCCCCTGCCATTCCCTAACCCAGAGCCTGCTCCTGGGAGTAACCCCGGTGTAACCCCAGAGTAACGCTGTGCCTCCAGCTGGGAACCCCGGGGCTTGGCAGCTCCTTGCTGGCCTTGTCCCTGTCCCTGTCCGTGTCCCTGTCCCTGCTGCCTGGCTGGGGCTGGCTTTGCGTGTGGGTTTTGTGCTGCTTTGGGGCTGCTGCATGTTGGGGAATGTGACCTGGCACAGGAGCTGCCTCCCTAGCCCTGGCACTGCCAGCCCTGGCACTGCCAGCCCTGGCACTGGGGGTGGCTGCACCCTCAGCAAAGAGCTCCTGGCACACAGGGGATGGGGGGGAACAGGGGATGATCCAAAGGGAAAAGTGGGAATTTGTCCCCTGAGTGCCTGTGGCAGCTGGATCCAGGCAGTGAGGCTTTGTGTGGAGCTTCCCTTGGTGCCTTGTGCAGGCTGAGCTGGAGCAGAGGCTGGGCAGAGCTACAGAATAAAGCAGGGATTGATTGAAAGGATCTCCTGCACGGATCCACCTGGGGCAGCACAAGAGCCCAGCCAGGGCTGCACCCAAGGTGAACCAAAATGGTCCCAAAATGAACCCAAGATGAACCAAAATGGTCCCAAGATGAACCAAAATGGTCCCAAAATGAACCCAGGATGAACCAAAATGGTCCCCAAATGCCCGACCAGGCAGGGGTCTGTCACTGTGATCAGTTCTGCTCCATTTGTATCTTGCAGTTAATTAGCCAATTCCAGCTTTAGGTTATCAAGTCCCATCCTTGGTTTTCTCTCTTCATTTGGTTTTCTCTCTTCATTCCCTGTTGTTTGTGCTCCTGGGCTGAGATTTGGGTCATTTGTCCTTGGTGCCCAGCTGGAGCAGGAATTGTTTTGTGTCCCTGCTCTGTGCCCAGAGCTCACCATGCCCTGGTAGAAACCCAGACCCACACACCAAAGCAGCACAGAATGGGAAAAACAGAAAACCCAAAGCTGAGGCATCTCCCTTGGCACTGCTGAACCTTCCCTGGGCTGAGCGGCCTCGCTGGGGACAAACCAGGACATTCCAGCTCCAGACCTTGGTCTGGTCCTGCTGAGCTCCAGAGGTTCTTCAGCATCTCCAGACCCTGGCCAGATCCTGCTGAGCTCCAAAGTCTCTCTCCTGAGGGATGGATCCCACTTTAGAACCTCCTCCAGGACTGCTGGAGCTCAGGGTGGCTCTGCAGGTGGGTTTGGGAGGGACTGGGGAGGAGCAGGAGGTGCTGATGGAGCTGGAGCAAGCAGGAACTCGTCTTTTACACCGTCTGCTTCTCCAAGGGCTGCTCCGAGGTGACCGGTGGGAATTGCCATGGGTGTGTTCCCAGCAAGCGGAGGAGATGGCCTTCGCTGGTAAAATCAGGAGAAAGGGCAATAAAATCCAAAATGGGGAGAAAGGGAAATAAAACTAAAAATCAGGAGTAAGGGCAATGAAATCCAAAAAAATCAGGAGAAAGGGCAATAAAATTTTAAAAAACCACAAGAAAGGGCAATAAAATAAAAAAAAAAGGCAGGAGAAAAGGCAATAAAATCCAAGAAAATCAGGAGAAAGGGGCAGTAAAATAACAAAAAAATCAGGAGAAAGGGCAATGAGATCCAAAATCAGGAGAAAGGCAATGAAATCCAAAAAAATCCGGAGAAAGGGCAATAAAAAAATCAGGATAAAAGGCAATAAAATTTTTTAAAAATCAGGAGAAAAGGCAATAAAATTAAAAATGAGGAGAAAAGGCAATGAAATCCAAAAAAATCAGGAGAAAGGGCAATAAAAAAAATCAGGAGAAAGGGCAGTAAAATCCAAAAAAATAAGGAGAAAGGGCAATAAAATTTTAAAAAAATCAGGAGAAAGAGCAATAAAATAAAAAAAGATCAGGAGAAAGGGCAATAAATCCAGAGAAAACAGAAGAAAGGGCAATAAAATAAAAAAAAATTAGGAGAAAGGGCGGTAAAATCCAAAATGAGGAGAAAGGGCAATCAAATGGAAAAAAATCAGGAGAAAGGGCAATAAAATGTAAAAAAATCAGGAGAAAGGGTCATAAAATTTAAAAAATCAAGAGAAAGGGCAATGAAATCCAAAATCAGGAGAAAGGGCAATGAAATCAAAAAAATCAGGAGAAAGGGCAATAAAATTAAATCATGAGAAAGGGCAATAAAATTTAAAAAAAAATCAGGAGAAAGGGTAATAAAATTTAAAAAAATCAGGAGAAAGGGTCATAAAATTTAAAAAAATCAGGAGAAAGGGTCATAAAATTTAAAAAATCAACAGAAAGGGCAATCAAATCCAAAATCAGGAGAAAGGGCAATGAAATCCAAAATCAGGAGAAAGGGCAATAAAATAAAACAGGAGAAAGGGCAATGAAATCCAAAATGAGGAGGAAGGGCAATCAAATCCGAGTGGCCACTGCTGCATTATGGCCACAAGAACCCCTGCAGTGTTCCAGCCTGGGCCCAGAGTGGCAGCACAAAGGGACCTGGTGCCAGCAGCTGGACACGGGCCAGCAGAGTGCCCTGGTGGCCAAGGAGGTCACAGTGCCACCTGGCCTGTGGCAGGGATGGTGTGGCCAGAGGAGCAGGGCGGTCGTTGTGCCCCTGTGCCTGGCACTGGTGAGGGCACACCTGGAGTGCTGTGCCCAGTTCTGGCCCCGCAGGTTGGCAAGGGCGTTCCCAGGAGATCCTAGAGTGTGTCCAGAGGGGGCAGCGAGGCTGGAGAGGGGCTGGGAACACAAACCCTGTGAGGAACCACTGAGGGAGCTGGGGGTGGAGAAAAGGAGATTCAGGGGTGCCCCCATCACCCCCTGCACCCCCTGAAAGGTGCCTGTGCTCAGCTGGGGCTGGGCTCTTTCTCCAGGAGCTGACAGAACCAGAGCACACAGCCAAAGGGGAATTTAGGCTGGATATCAGGAAAAAGTTCTTTACAGCAAGGGTGATGAAGTTCTGGAATGTTCTGCCCAGGCAGGTGGTGGATCCCCATCCCTGGGTGTGTTTAGCAAAGCCTGGATGTGGCACTGGGTGCCAGGGCTGAGTTGAGGTGCAGGTTTGGTCCCTCTGTCCCTCCCTGGGGACACAGCTCCCATGCTGGCCCAGCCTGGCCTTCCTCCTGCCTGCAGCAGGATGGGTTAAAAGCCAACCAACATTTGGGGTTCTGCGTCCAGTTTGGGGTTCCTCTGTCCATTTTGGGGTTCTGTGTCCAGTTTGGAGGTCCCTGTGGCCTATTTGGTGTTCTGTGTCCAATTTGAGGTTCTGTGCCCAGTTTGGGGTCCCTCTGTCCAGTCTGAGGTTCTGTGTCCATTTGAGATTCCTGTATCCAGTTTGGAACTCCCTGTGTCCAGTTTGGAGGTCCCTGTGTCCAGTTTGGGGTCCCTGTGGCCAGTTTGGGGTTCCTCTATCCAGTTTGGAGTTCTGTGCCCAGTTTGGAGGTTCTGTGTCCAGTTTGGAGTCCCTGTGCCCAGTTTGAGGTCCCTGAATCCAGTTTGGGGTTCTGTGTCCAGTTTGGGGTCCCTGTGTCCAATTTGGAGGTTCTGTGTCCAGTTTGGGGTCCCTGTGCCCAGTTAGATGTTCTGTGTCCAGTTTTTGGTCCCTCTGTCCCTCCCTGGGCACACAGCTCCCCGGCTGGCCCTGCCTGAGCTTGCTCCTGCCTGCAGCAGGATGGGTTAAAAGCCAACAAAAACCCCAAAACCCCTGCAGCCCTGGTGGGAAGATGGATCTGGGATTGGGGAGCTCCCCCTTCCCAGGGGGAATTGCACCCTTGGTTCCCATTTGGTGCCCCACAAGCCCAGTTCCAGCAGAACTTGGGTGTTTTTTTGGGAAAAAACCCCAACACAACTCTGAATCCTTCTGGAACCCATCCTCAGCTCACCCCAAAGCTGCCCTGAGCCTCCCCCAGAGCTGGGGCTGCTTTGGGGTCTGTCAGAGGAACCTGGCAGGGGGTTTTTGGTTGCTTTTGGCCAGGGCTGCAGCAGCCACGCACTGCTTCCCCCCCAGGATTGCAGCAGCCATGCACTGCTTCCCCTCCAGGGCTGCAGCACCCATGCACTGCTTCCCCCCCAGGATTGCAGCACCCATGCACTGCTTCCCTCCCAGGATTGCAGCAGCCATGCACTGCTTCCCCCCCAGGATTGCAGCAGCCATGCACTGCTTCCCCCCCAGGATTGCAGCAGCCATGCACTGCTTCCCCCCCAGGATTGCAGCAGCCATGCACTGCTTCCCTCCCAGGGCTGCAGCAGCCACGCACTGCTTCCCCCCCGGGGCTGCAGCAGCCATGCACTGCTTCCCCCCCAGGGCTGCAGCAGCCATGCACTGCTTCCCCTATTGCTGCTTGTGCCGCTGCAGCTTGCATTCCCTGGGAACAGGGCTGGGATTGGGGCTGGGAGGCTGGGGCTGGGGCTGGGCTGTGGGGCTGGATCTGGGCCCCCTGCCCATGCTCTGTGGGGCTGCCTGGGGGTATGGGGTCAGATCTGGGCTCCTGCCCATGCACTGTGGGGCTGGATCTGGGCTGTGGGGTCGGATCTGGGCTGTGGGGTCGGATCTGGGCTGTGGGGCTGGATCTGGGCTGTGGGGTCGAATCAGGGCTGTGGGGCTGGATCTGGGCTGTGGGGCTGGATCTGGGCTGTGGGGTCGGATCTGGGCTGTGGGGCTGGATCTGGGCTGTGGGGCTGGATCTGGGCTGTGGGGTCAGATCTGGGCTGTGGGGCTGGATCTGGGCTGTGGGGCTGGATCTGGGCTGTGGGGTCAGATCTGGGCTGTGGGGCTCCCTGGGGTCTGTGGGGTCAGATCTGGGCTGTGGGGCTGGATCTGGGCTGTGGGGCTGGATCTGGGCTGTGGGGCTCCCTGGGGTCTGTGGGGTCAGATCTGGGCTGTGGGGCTGGATCTGGGCTGTGGGGCTGGATCTGGGCTGTGGGGTCGGATCTGGGCTGTGGGGCTGGATCTGGGCTGTGGGGCTGGATCTGGGCTGTGGGGCTCCCTGGGGTCTGTGGGGTCGGATCTGGGCTGTGGGGTCAGATCTGGGCTGTGGGGTCAGATCTGGGCTGTGGGGCTGGATCTGGGCTGTGGGGTCGGATCTGGGCTGTGGGGCCGGATCTGCGCTGTGGGGCTGGATCTGGGCTGTGGGGTCAGATCTGGGCTGTGGGGTCGGATCTGCGCTGTGGGGCTGGATCTGGGCTGTGGGGTCAGATCTGGGCTGTGGGGCCGGATCTGCGCTGTGGGGCTGGATCGTGGGGCTGGGGTCCCAGGGGACACTCACTCCCCGGGGTCTCTTGCAGCGGGACGTCCCCCCTGGCCTGCCTGAATGCCATGCTGCACACCAACTCCCGCGGAGAGGAGGGCATCTTCTACAAGGTGCCAGGCAGGATGGGCGTCTACACCCTCAAGGTGAGTGCCAGGGGGAAAATGGGCACCTACACATTGTCAGGGCGAGTGCCAGGGGTAAAATGGGCACCTGCACACCCTCAGGGTGAGTGCCAGGGGCAGGGTGGGCACCTGCACACCCTCAGGGCGAGTGCCAGGGGTAAAATGGGCACCTGCACACCCTCAAGGTGAGTGCCAGGGGCAGGGTGGGCACCTGCACACCCTCAGGGTGAGTGCCAGGGGGAAAATGGGCACTTGCACACCCTCAAGGTGAGTGCCAGGGGGAAAATGGGCACCTACACATTGTCAGGGCGAGTGCCAGGGGTAAAATGGGCACCTGCACACCCTCAGGGTGAGTGCCAGGGGGAAAATGGGCACTTGCACACCCTCAGGGTGAGTGCCAGGGGGAAAATGGGCACCTACACACCCTCAGGGTGAGTGCCAGGGGGAAAATGGGCACCTACACACCCTCAGGGTGAGTGCCAGGGGCAGGGTGAGCACCTGCACACCCTCAAGGTGAGTGCCAGGGGCAGGGTGAGCACACCTCAGGATGAGTGCCAGCCTTGGGCACAGCTTAAAAAAGGGGTTGCCAGAGTCCCTGGGGCTGGAAAAGCCCACTGGGATTTGTTGGATCTAAGGGGTTTTTTTTGACTCAGAGGTGGGGTAAATGAAAAAATGAAATGAAATTATATATATTAAAAATTTAAAAATGGTATCTTAAAATAAAAGAAAGTGACATTAAATATATGAAATAAAATAAAATAAAATTAAATTAAATTAAATTAAATTAATAAAATAGTAAAGTAAAATAAAATAAAATAAATGAAAAAATGAAATTAAATGAAGTGAAATATATGAAATAAAATTTAAAAATCGTAAATAAAATAAAATAGTTAAATTAAAGATATGAAATACAATAAATGAAAATAAAATGAAATATATTAAATAAATTAAATGAAAATGAAATAAAATTAAATAGAAATGAAAATAATATAAAATAAATAGTAAATAAAATAAAATAAATAGTAAATAAAATAAATTTGAAATTAAAAATAGTAAATTAAATGAAAATAAAATAAAAGAAACTGAAATGAAATGAAATTAAATATATGAAATAAAATAAATTAAAATAAAATAAATAAAAGAAATAAAATAAAATAAAATAAAATAAAATAAAAGTTTTTAAAGCATCTCTCAGTTACCCCATCTCTAAATCAAAGAAACCCTTAACCCAACAGGATTGAATCCCAGCTGTGCCCAATCCCCACCTTGTCCCCATCTCTCCCCTGGACACCTGCAGGGATGGGCGCTCCAAACCCCCTGGGCAGCCCCTGCCAATGTCTGACCACCCTTTCCTCATGCAGAAATTCCTCTTTATGTCCAGATTCTCCAGGATAATCCCAAAAGGGCCTGTTCCTGTTCGCTGGAGCAGGAACAACCCCATCCTCAGCTGTGAGTGTGCAGCTCCTCACCCTCAGTGCACCTTGCTGATGGGGATTGCTGTCCCAGCAGTGAAGGAGTAATTAAAATGTTAATGAAACCATGAAACTGCAGCCCTGAGAGGGAAACTTCACTGCCCTCAGCTTGTGTCTAGAGATGGGAAATCACCTTGTCCTCAGTGTCAGTCAGAGAGGAAAAATGGGAATTGTCTTTAAAAACGAGCTGGATTTTAAATACTAGAAGGAAGCTGCAGCTCACATCATTCCTGATTTGGGGTGGGTTTGTCTCTGGAGCCCACTCAGTGCCACCCCTGCCATGGCAGGGACACTGCCACTGTCCCAGGGTGTGCCAGTGTCCAGCCTGGCCTTGGGCACTGCCAGGGATCCAGGGTGGGCACCCTGTGCCAGGGCCTGCCCACCCTGCCAGGGAACAATTCCCAATTCCCAATATCCCATCCATCCCTACCAGGGAACAATTCCCAATTCCCAACATCCCATCCATCCCTGCCAAGGAGCAATTCCTAATTCCCCAAATCTCATCCAGCCCTGCCAGGGAACAATTCCCAATTCCCAACATCCCATCCATCCATCCATCCAGCCCTGCCAGGGAACAATTCCCAATTCCCAATATCCCATCCATCCCTACCAGGGAACAATTAATTCCCAATTCCCAATATCCCATCCATCCCTGCCAGGGAACAATTCCCAATATCCCATCCATCCCTGCCAGGGAACAATTCCTCATTCCCAATATCCCATCCATCCCTGCCAGGGAACAATTCCCAACATCCCATCCAGCCCTGCCAGGGAACAATTCCTCATTCCCAATATCCCATTCATCCCTGCCCGGGAACAATTCCCAACATCCCATCCAGCCCTGCCAGGGAACAATTCCTAATTCCCAACATCCCATCCAGCCCTGCCAGGGAACAATTCCTAATATGCCATCCATGCTTGCCCTCTGGCACTGGGATCCATTTATTCCCACCCCTCCATGCCTTGTCCTGGGGTTGGTGATGAGTGATGGAGAATCTGGGAAGGGCATTTTGGGAGGTGACAGAGTTCAGGGCGTGGGGACAGAGTTCAGGACATGTGCCCTACATTCAGTGCTTACAGAACCCACAGAAAGCTTTGGGGCCAGCACCGAGCAGCTGTGGGGCACTAAAAGGGTGAACTTGGTGAACAAACCCCTCTGGTTTTGGGGTTTGTCCCTGTCCCTGGGGTGACCCTGCTGAGGCTCTGTCGTGTCCCCTGGCAGAAGGACATCCCAGACGGGCTGAAGGAGCTGTCAGAGGGCTCGGAGGAGAGCAGTGATGGCCACTCGGACTCGCAGAGCTCGGAGCACAGCAGCTCCAGCAGCGACGGCTGCGCCGCCAAGGACAGGAGGAAGAGCAGGTGGAAAAGGAAAGGTGAGTTCTGTGTGGGGAGAGGAGAAGGAAAGGTGAGTTCTGTGTGGGGAGAGGAAAAGGAAAGGTGAGTTCTGTGTGGGGAGAGGAGAAGGAAAGGTGAGTTCTGTGTGGGGAGAGGAGAAGGAAAGGTGAGTTCTGTGTGGGGAGAGGAAAAGGAAAGGTGAGTTCTGTGTGGGGAGAGGAGAAGGAAAGGTGAGTTCTGTGTGGGGAGAGGAGAAGGAAAGGTGAGTTCTGTGTGGGGAGAGGAAAAGGTGAGTTCTGTGTGGGGAGAGGAAAAGGAAAGGTGAGTTCTGTTGGGAGAGGAGAAGGAAAGGTGAGTTCTGTCTGGGCAGAGATGGTTTCACCTGTTCTCTGGGGGGAACAGAGCATTCTCTGGCCTCAGAATGGTCCCTGCTGAGCTGCAGGTGGGCAGGGAAGAGCACAGGTACTTGGGTGTTTGAAACGTCAGGTGTCTGCTAAAGAAGGCAGGAGCCTCCCCTGAAATGAAGAATGTAAACCCCCTCCCTCTGAATTATTATAATTTGCTTATAATTTACTACTACTACTACTACTACTACTAAATAATAATATTTTTAAAATATCATTAATAAATTATTATATTCTATTTTATTAAAATTATTATATTTTATTATATTAAAATTATTATAATGCTATACATTATATTTAATTATAAAATGTATAAAATTATATTTATAATTGTATAGATTATTATAAAATTGTTATAATTATTATAAATTATAAGCAAATTATCGTTATTAAATTATCATAATTTGCTTATAATTTGCTTATAGTTATTATTAAGAATTATTAACAATATTATTAAAATATTAATAAATCATTATATTTTCATTATAATAAAATTATTGTAATGTTATAATATATATTATAAAATTTATAAAATTATTTTTAATTTTATGAATTATTATAAAATTATTATAATTATTATAAATCTTAAGCAAATTATAAGAATCGAATTATTATAATTTGCTTGTAATTATTATTAATAATTATCAATAATATTAAATATAATTAAGAAATAATTATATTTTATTATATTAAAATTATTATGTTATAAATTGTATTTATTATAAAATCATACAATTATTGATAATTTTATGAATTATTATAGAAATAGAATTATTATAATTATAAGCAAATTATAATAAATTATTATAATTCGCTTATAATTTGTTTAGTTATTATAATTGCTTAAACTTGCTCTCAGGCAAAGATGTCGGAGTAGGAATAACAGTTCTTTATTCGGGAAGAAAATACAAATAAAATTAAAAATGCAGTCATACAAAACAGCACTGCCAGAGTCAGAACAGGACCTGACACTGTCCTGGTTGAGATGGGGACAATACAGAGCAGCACACTCCATTTGCAGAAGGCTTCAAACTGTTGTTATTACAGCATGCAATGTTTTTTATACACTCTTACAAACCTCCTAAGTTTATACTTCACTTATTGGTCACAAGAGACAGGGTGCTCATTGGAACAGAGAATTGCAGGTTTCTCTTATTTATCCTTCTTCCTTTCTTGGTTTCTAAAACAATGACCTTGGTAGGGAATTCTTTCAGGGGTAAACATGGATCCTCTTATCAAGCTTCTGTCACAGAAGTCACTGTGAAACCTCTCTCTGTGTGCCAGGGTGGTGGCACAGTCCCATGCCATGGTGGCCCAGCCCTCCTGCAGTGCCAGCTGTGGTT
The DNA here is from genome assembly GCF_028551555.1 of Melozone crissalis. Classification (NCBI taxonomy): domain Eukaryota; kingdom Metazoa; phylum Chordata; class Aves; order Passeriformes; family Passerellidae; genus Melozone; species Melozone crissalis. The sequence goes on along the minus strand of NW_026535921.1, from coordinate 725,783 downwards.
CTGCTGGGGCAGGGATCCTGCACATGGGGGAGTTTTCCTCTGCAGCTCCAGGGAACAGGGACAGGCCAAGGGGAAATGGGCTCAGGCTGGGCCAGGGCAGGCTCAGGGTGGACACCAGGAGGAATTTCTGCATGGAAAGGGTGCTCAGGCCTTGGCAGGGGCTGCCCAGGGAGGTTGGCAGTGCCCATCCCTGTTTGCAGTGCCCACCTGGATGTGGCACTGAGTGCCCTGGGCTGAGCACAAGGTGAGCATTGGGCACAGCTGGGGCTGGATGGGCTGGGCGGGATTTTCCAGCCTCAGGGACTCTGGGATTTCTGGCATTTCTCCTGCCCTGGCTGCTCAGAGCAGCTTTGCCCCTCAGCAGCAGCAGAGTCCTGACCTGCAGTGACACTCCCAGCCCATCCTTGCCCTCTGAAGGACTCTGAACAATAATAACCCAGTTTTTATTTGAAATTCTTCCTTTGGCTCTCCTCCATTCCATGTTTGCAGTGATGTCATTCCCTCTGCTTCCTGCTCAGAATTCCTCAGAGCTCTGAGGAGCTCTCCTGAAGAGCTTCAGTTCTCAGCTGGGCTCCTTGGCATGGATTTCCTTCCAGGCAGATTTGCTTGTGTTTTCGTCATTTGTGGGAGATGAAACCTTTCAAAGTGAAGGACAGGAATTAATGCTCCACACATCTCTGCCCTCTGTGACAAGCTGGGCACACTCCCTGTGCCCTCTGGGTTTCTCATCTCCCAGCACAGGGGTTCAGAGAGTCATGGCATGAGTTGAGTTGGGAACTCAGAGCCCATCCACTGCCACCCCTGCCATGGCAGGGACACCTGGGACTGTGCCAGGGTGGGCCAGTGTCCAGCCTGGCCCTGGGCACTGCCAGGGATGCAGGGTGGGCACCCTGCGCCAGGGCCTGCCCATGCTGCCAGGGAAGAATGAGTCAATGCCCAATTAATGATTCAGTAGTTAAGAACCAGTCAGTAGTTAAAGAATGAGATAACAGTTAAAGAATCAGTCAGTGGTTAAAGAATCAGCAATAGTTACAGAATCAGTTCATGATTAAAGGATCAGTCAATGGCTGATCCTCCCCTCTCTGAGCATGGCCCACAGCAACTCCCTGACTCCCACAAACTCCTCAGTGCCTGCTGTGTGCTGGGGTTCCTGCTGGGCTCCACACCTGAGTGTCCCCAGAACATGGGGCCCAAGGCTGGCCCAGGCCCAGGGAGCTCTGTGCCACCACTGGGGTTCCTCTGCTCTCTCTGGGTTCATTGGGTGTTGGCTGAACCAGGGGGAGCCTCCAAGAACTGCTCCTGCTGGCTTTGTGCTGCTGCCCAGGGGATCTGATCCCTTGTGCAGGCTGAGCTGGAGCAGAGGCTGGGCAGAGCTACAGAATAAAGCAGGGATTGATTGAAAGGATCTCCTGCATGGATCCACCTGGGGCAGCACAAGAGCCCAGCCAGGGCTGCACCCAAGGTGAACCAAAATGGTCCCAAAATGAACCCAAGATGAACCAAAATGGTCCCAGAATGAACCCAAGATGAACCAAAATGGTCCCAAAATGAACCCAAGATGAACCAAAATGGTCCCAAAATGAACCCAAGATGAACCAAAATGGTCCCAAAATGAACCCAAGAGGAACCAAAATGGTCCCAGAATGAACCCAAGATGAACCAAAATGGTCCCAAAATGAACCCAAGAGGAACCAAAATGGTCCCAAAATACACAGCCAGGTACAGGGTCTGTCACTGTGATCAGTTCTGCTTCATTTGAATCTTGGAGTGTATTTATATTTATATTTACATCACATTTATATTTATAATGATGTATCTATAGTGTTATATTTGCATTTACTATTTCTATTTATATTTATAGCTATATTCACATTTATATATTTATACTTATATATTAATAATTTATATTTTATTTACATTTACTATTAATATTTATGTTTATATTTACATAACTATATACACATTTACATTTTATATTTACACCTTTATATTAATAGCTATGTTTATATTTACATTTACTATTTACATTTATAGATTTGTATTTACAGTTCTATTCACATTCATATATTTATATTTATACTGTATTTTTATTTACATTTACTAATTATATTATTTATATTTATACTTATAGGTTTTATATATATTCATTTACATTTTATATTTACATTTAAAATCTTATATTTATAGGGTTATAATGATATTTATATTTATAATTATATTTATATCTATATTTACAAATTTATATTTATATTAATTTTTATATATTTATTTTTCTTTTATTTATATATTCTATTTTATATTTATTTATATTTTATATGCAGTTTATATTTTCTATTTGGTGTTTATATTTGTGTTTACATTTTACGTGGGCATGACTAAATATAAAAACTAAAAATAAAAATATTATAAATATAATAGATAATATTATATAATATATATAATATTTATATTATATTTATAATGTTTTTATTTTAGTTTTATTTTTATATTTATGTTTATATATTTATAATTATTCTTTTATATTTGGGAAAAGCAAGCTGGAGGTTGAGTTTATATTTATATTTATATTTATATTTATATTTATATTTATATTTAATTTCCATGTCCCGCAGTGCCGTCGCGCCTGCCCCCCGCGGGCTCCCCGCAGCCCGGCTGCCCGTCCCCGTCCATCCCGGCCAAGGGCCTCTCCTCCTCCCAGAAGCACAGCAAGAAGGCCCTCAAGCAGGTCAGTGCCTCAGTTTCCCTGCAGGGATGGAGTCCCTGCCCCTGGGAACCCTGTGCTCTTCTGCTCCTTTTTCCCTAAAATTACAATTTTCCCAAAAATAGCACATTTAAATAATAATTTTAAGTTATAGTTGAGGAGAGAGGCTGTAAAATGTGATTTCTTTTCCACAATTCTGGGATGAGATCCCCTTGCTTCCTGGGAAATGGGGTTGGTAAATTCAGCCTTGGGGGAAAATGCAGTGAATTCATCCTCTGGGGGGCAAAAATTCCCTCCCAGGGAATTTCATGGGGGCTGCACGTCCACATGGAGGGAAGGAGGGCAGGAATTCCATGGACAGGAGGAGGAGGAAGGAGGGCAGGAATTCCATGGACAGGAGAGGGAAGGAGAGCAGGAATTGCATGGACAGGAGAGGGAAGGAGAGCAGGAATTGCATGGACAGGAGGAGGAGGAAGGAGGGCAGGAATTGCATGGACAGGAGAGGGAAGGAGAGCAGGAATTCCATGGACAGGAGAGGGAAGGAGAGCAGGAATTCCATGGACAGGAGGAGGAGGAAGGAGGGCAGGAATTCCATGGACAGGAGAGGGAAGGAGAGCAGGAATTCCATAGACAGGAGGAGGAGGAAGGAGGGCAGGAATTGCATGGACAGGAGAGGGAAGGAGAGCAGGAATTCCATGGACAGGAGGAGGAGGAAGGAGGGCAGGAATTGCATGGACAGGAGAGGGAAGGAGAGCAGGAATTCCATGGATTCTGGAGGAGGAAGGAGAGCAGGAATTCCATGGACAGAGAGTCTGGAAAAAGAGAAAGGAGAGCAGGAATTCCATGGACAGGAGGAGGAAGGAGGGCAGGAATTCCATGGCTGTGGGCTGGGCTTCTGATTCTCAGCACACAAATCCTGTGGGGTGCAGATCTGGGGGGTTCAAGGGACAAACTGAGCTCTGGGGACATCCTGGAGCCACTGCCAGGGCCTGAAGGGGCTCCAGGAGAGCTGCAGAGGGACTGGGGACAAGGATGGAGGGACAGGAGCCAGGGAATGGCTCCCAGTGCCAGAGGGCAGGGATGGATGGGATCTTGGCAATGAGGAATTGTTCCCTGGCAGGGTGGGCAGGCCCTGTGCTCTGTGCCCACTGCTGTGCCCCCCAGGCTGTGGGGTATCTGATCCCTGTGCCCTGTGGGGTGGCTGATGCCTCTGTGTGTCCCTGTGGGGTGTCTGACCCTCTGTGTGCCCCGTGTGTCCCTGCAGGCCCTGAAGCAGCAGCAGCAGAAGCAGCAGCAGCAGCAGCAGCAGTGCCGGGCGGGCATGGGGCCGGGCATGGGGCCGGGCATGGCCCTGCCCTCCGGCCAGCACGTCCTGCTCAAGGCCAAGGGCACCCCTGCGAGGTCAGGTACGTGTGGGCACTGCCAGGGGGGTACAGGGGCAACTGCTCCTTTCTGCACCTTCCTCTGGGCTCTGGAGCCATCAGCTGCTGCCCCAGGGCTTGGGGCTGTGAGGGAGGCACCGGCTAGGGAAAGACCTGGGATGGATCTTGGAGGGATCTTGGATGATCTTGGATGGATCTTGGCTGGATCTTGGCTGGATTTAGGAAGGGTCTTGGATGGATCATGGATGGATCTTGGATGGATTTTGGATCTTGGCTGGATTTAGGAAGGGTCTTGGATGGATCTTGGATGGATCTTGGATAGATCTTGAATGGATCTTGGATGGATCTTGGATGGATTTTGGATCTTGGCTGGATTTAGGAAGGGTCTTGGATGGATCTTGGATGGATCTTGGATAGATCTTGAATGGATCTTGGATGGATCTTGGATGGATCTTGGATGGATTTTGGATCTTGACTGGATTTAGGAAGGGTCTTGGATGGATCTTGGATGGATCTTGGATAGATCTTGAATGGATCTTGGATGGATCTTGGATGGATTTTGGATCTTGGCTGGATTTGGGAAGGGTCTTGGATGGTCTTGGATAGCTGTGACTGTAAGGACGGACGTTGGATGGATTTTGGATGCATCTTGAATGGATTTTGGAGGGACCTTGGCTGGATTTGGGAAGCGTCTTGGATGGATCTTGGCTGGATCTTGGATGATCTTGAATTATCTTGGATGGATCTTGGATGGATCTTGAATGATCTTGGATGATCTTGAATGATCATCTTGGATGGTTTTTGAATGGATCTTGGATGCATTTTGGATGGATCTTGGCTGGATTTGGGAAGGGTCTTGGATGGATCTTGGATAGCTCTGACCGTAGGGACAGACCTTGGATGGATCTTGAATGGATCTTGGATGATCTTGGATGGATCTTGGATGATCTTAGATGGATCTTGAATGGATTTTGGCTGGATCTTGGATCGATTTTGGATGGATGTTGGATGATGTTGAATGGGGATTTTGGATGGATCTTGGGTGGATCTTGGATAGATCTTGAATGGATGTTGGATAGATCTTGAATGGATTTTGGAGGCATCTTGGATGGATCGTGGATGGATCTGGGAAGGGTCTTGGATGGATCTTGGATAACTGTGACTGTAAGGACAGACCTTGGATGCATCTTGGATGGATTTTGGATGGATCTTGGATGGATCTTGGATGATCTTGAATGGATCTTGGATGGGTCTTGGATGATCTTGGATTGATCTTGGATAGATCTTGAGAGGATTTTGGATGGATCTTGAGTGGATTTTGGATGGGTCTTGGATGGATCTTGAATGATCCTCTTAGATGGCTTTGGGATGGATCTTGAACGGATTTTGGCTGGATTTGGGAAGGGTCTTGGATGGATCATGTATAGCTGTGACTGTAAGGACAGACCTTGGATGGTTTTTGGATGGATTTTGGAGGGATCTTGGATGATCTTGGCTGGATTTTGGAGGTACCTTGGCTGTCTCTGGGATGGCTCTGGCTGTGCCTTTCCCTGGTTCCAAGCTGCTCCCAGTGCTCAGGGACTCTCCCAGTCACCTGTACCCCGTGCAGGGGCCTTCTCCTCCTGGGGGTTCTGTTTGGGAGTTTCTCCTGGTGTTTATATTTGGGGTTCTCCTGCTATTTATGTTTGGGGATTTCTCCCAGTGTTTATCTTTGGGGATTTCTCCTGTTATTTATAGTTGGGAGTTTCTCCTGGTTATTTCTATTTTCGGTTCTCTCTATTTCTGTTTTGTTCTGGGAGTTCTCCCAATGTTTCTGTTCTGGGATTTCTCCTGGTGTTTATATTTGGGAGTTTCTCCTGCTATTTATATTTGGGAGTTTCTCCTGGTTATTTCTGTTTGGGGTTCTCCTGCTATTTATATTTGGGATTTTTCCTGCTATTTATATTTTGGAGTTTCTCCTGGTGTTTATATTTGGGAGTTTCTCCCAATATTTATATTTGGGAGTTTCTCCTGGTGTTTATATTTGGGATTTCTCCTGGATTTGATGTTTTCTGAAGTTGCTCCTTCAGGGTGGGTTCCATGTCCTGTCCCCACCTGGAACAGGATCCCTGAGAGGTTTCCAGAATTGGTGGTGTCAGGGAGCAGTGAGGTCAGGGGCTCCCTGCCAGCACCAGGTTTGCCATGGTATCCCAAAGTCTTGGTACCTATTCCAGCCAGCCTTCCCTGATTTCTTCCCAGAGTAACTGAATTTCCTGGCACCTGCTCAATTCCCTGGCACCTGCTGGATTCCCAGACACCTGTCCAGTTCTCTGGCACCTCTGGAATTCCCTGGCATCTGCCCAATTCCCTGGCATCTCTGGAATTCCCTGGCAGCTGCCGGATTCTCTGGCACCTGCCCAGTTCCCTGGCACCTCTGGAATTCCCTGGCACCTCTGGAATTCCCTGGCACCTCTGGAATTCTCTGGCACCTGCCCATTTCTGCAATTCCCTGGCACCTCTGGAATTCCCTGGCACCTCTGGAATTCCCTGGCTTGGGGCAGGCTCAGTGCCCCACACAATCCCTGGCAGGGCTCAGCATTCCAGCCCCATTCCTTGCAGGCAGCTGGGCTGGGGCACACATCCAGCTTGTGCCAGTCCCTCTCCAAGCCAGGGCATTCCCAGTGTCCCCATTCCAGTCCCAGTGTCCCCAGTCCAAGGCAGGGGCAATTCCCAGTGTCACTATTCAAATTGATGGAAGGAGAGAACAACTTGCACAATTTCAGGGATTTATTCAGAGCTGGAAGAGCTTCTGTGAGGGAGGGAAGGGAGGGAGAGGAACCAGGATGGGAAACTGAGCCCTGGGAAGAAGAGGAGGAGTTTCCCAGGGACAGAAGCTGCAGGAGAGGGGTGAAGTTCAGCAAGGACAGGGCAGGTTTGGAGAGATTTCCCTGCCAGGAGCTCTGGAAGTGTGAATGGGACCATGGCTGGGTCAGATGAGATGGGAAATGAACTGGGATTAACTGGGAAATGTGGGATGTGCCTGTGCATGCCTTTGGTTTGGGATATCCTGGTGGCTCCAATGGATCTCCTGCACTCAGCTGCTGGGCAGGAGCCCTCCAGGAGCTCAGGGATGGCTGTGCTGGCACTGCTGGGGCTGCAGGGATGGCTCTGGATGGTTCAGGAGCTCAGGGATGGCTGTGCTGGAGCTGCAGGAGCTCAGGAATGGCTGTGCTGGAGCTGCTGGGGCTGCAGGGATGGCTCTGGGAGCTCCATTCCCTGCAGGAGCTCAGGGATGGCTGTGCTGGAGCTGCTGGGGCTGCAGGGATGGCTCTGGATGGTTCAGGAGCTCAGGAATGTCAGTGCTGGAGCTGCAGGAGCTCAGGGATGGCTGTGCTGGCACTGCTGGGGCTGCAGGGATGGCTCTGGATGGTTCAGGAGCTCAGGAATGTCAGTGCTGGAGCTGCAGGAGCTCAGGGATGGCTGTGCTGGCACTGCTGGGGCTGCAGGGATGGCTCTGGATGGTTCAGGAGCTCAGGAATGTCAGTGCTGGAGCTGCAGGAGCTCAGGGATGGCTGTGCTGGAGCTGCTGGGGCTGCAGGGATGGCTCTGGGAGCTCCATTCCCTGCAGGAGCTCAGGGATGGCTGTGCTGGAGCTGCTGGGGCTGCAGGGATGGCTCTGGGAGCTCCATCCCCTCAGGATGATGCTCCTGCAGGGTTCCCCTGTTCATGCCCCTGCTCCATGTGTCCCTCTCTGGCAGGCTGGGAAGGCAAGCAGACAGATGGACATTCCAGCAGCCCCCCAAACTCCACGTGCAGCTCCTCGCCCTCGGTGAAGCTGGAGAACTCCTTGCCAGGGCTGCCCAAGAAGCCCTTCCCCAGATCTGACAGGCTGCATGCAAGTAAGAGATGGATCCCCTGCTTCTCCTGCTTCCATCCCTGCTTCTCCTGCTTCCATCCCTGCTTCCATCCCTGCTTCTCCTGCTTCCATCCCTGCTTCTCCTGCTTCCATCCCTGCTTCCATCCCTGCTTCTCCTGCTTCCATCCCTGCTTCTCCTGCTTCCATCCCTGCTTCTCCTGCTTCCATCCCTGCTTCCATCCCTGCTTCTCCTGCTTCCATCCCTGCTTCTCCTGCTTCCATCCCTGCTTCCATTCCCTGCTTCTCCTGCTTCCATCCCCTGCTTCCATTCCCTGCTTCCATCCCCTGCTTCTCCTGCTTCCATTCCCTGCTTCCATCCCTGCTTCTCCTGCTTCTCCTGCCTCTCCTGCTTCCATCCCCTGCTTCTCCTGCTTCCCCAGGGCTTTGGCTGCTCCAGTGCCAGGGCAAATCCCAAACCAGCAGAGCAGAGCGGAGAGAGCTCATTGCATTGCTGAGGGACCCTGGGAGGGGCTGCCAGGCTGCTGGGATTGGGATAAATAATTCCCAATTCCATCCTCAGATCAGCCCTTCCCAGCTGGGCCTCTCCTGGGACTTCCCAGCTGTTGGAGCTGCATTATTTGTGGGGTTTTGATGTAATTACAGACTCTAATAGCATGAAAAAGGGAAAAGAAATTCCTCCCTGGGTCTCCGTGCTGGGATTTGGCTCCCAGCCCTTTCCTGGAGCTTTCTCAGCCCTCCCAACTTTACTGGTTCCTGTCACATTTTCCAAGGGTGGGACTGACCCTGGGGAATTTGGGGATTTTCCTACAAAGGGGTGGAATGTCCTGAGGGGGAGAAACCCCCAAGGGTGATGGAGTTCAGCTCCTGGAGCTGCCCAGGTGATCCCAACAATCCCACCCTGGCATCCCTGGCTGTCCAGGGGCTCCTGGAGCTCAGGCAGGGCTGGGGATGTGGGAATGTGCCCACTGCCAGGGTTGGGATGTGCCCATTGCGAAGGTGTGCCCATTGCCAGGGCTGGGATGTGCCCATTGACAGGGTTGGGATGTGCCCATTGCGAAGGTGTGCCCATTTCCAGGGGTGGGATGTGGGAATGTGCCCATTGCCAGGGTTGGGATGTGCCCATTGCCAGGGCTGGGATGTGCCCATTGCGAAGGTGTGCCCATTGCCAGGGCTGGGATGTGCCCATTGACAGGGTTGGGATGTGCCCATTGCGAAGGTGTGCCCATTTCCAGGGGTGGGATGTGGGAATGTGCCCATTGCCAGGGCTGGGATGTGCCCATTGACAGGGTTGGGATGTGCCCATTGCCAAGGTGTGCCCATTGCCAGGGCTGGGATGTGCCCATTGACAGGGTTGGGATGTGCCCATTGCCAAGGTGTGCCCATTGCCAGGGGTGGGATGTGGGAATGTGCCCATTGCCAGGGTTGGGATGTGCCCATTGCGAAGGTGTGCCCATTGCCAGGGGTGGGATGTGGGAATGTGCCCATTGCCAGGGTTGGGATGTGCCCATTGCCAGGGCTGGGATGTGCCCATTGCACAGGGATGTGCCCATTCCCAGGATGTGCCCATTGCCAGTGTTGGGATGTGCCCATTGCCAGCATTGGAGATGTGCCCATTGCCAGGGCTGGGGATGTGCCCATTGCCAGGGCTGGGATGTGCCCATTGCCAGGTTTGGGATGTGCCCATTGCCAGGATGTGCCCATTGCCAGGTTTGGGATGTGCCCATTGCCAGGGCTGGGATGTGCCCATTGCCAGGGGTGGGATGTGCCCATTGCCAGGGGTGGGATGTGCCTATTGCACAGGGATGTGCCCATTGCCAGGTTTGGGATGTGCCCATTGCCAGGGCTGGGATGTGCCCATTCCCAGTGTGGGGATGTGCCCATTGCCAGGCTGTGCCCATTGCCAGGGCTGGGATGTGCCCATTGCCAGGATTAGGGATGTGCCCATTGCCAGGTTTGGGATGTGCCCATTGCCAGGATGTGCCCATTGCCAGGATTAGGGATGTGCCCATTGCCAGGGTTGGGATGTGCCCATTCCCAGTGTGGGGATGTGCCCATTGCCAGGCTTTGCCCATTGCCAGGTTTGGGATGTGCCCATCACTTTCAGATTTAGATGAAGGGTTGTGCTGGTTTAGTGCAGAGCTTGCTGAGCCAGGTCTGTGCTCGTGGGAAGGTGACAACAGCCCCAGTCCTGGGCATGAGGGGGACAGGGGACAGCAGGACAGCGTGGAGGGGACATGGCAGGGGCTCAGCTCCCTCCAGCTCCTGAGAACTTGTGTGGGAACCAATCCACAGATTCACCAGACCTTCACGGGGTTGTGTTTGGGGTGATGCCTTGTGCAGGCTGAGCTGGAGCAGAGGCTGGGCAGGGCTACAGAATAAAGCAGGGATTGATTGAAAGGATCTCCTGCATGGATCCACCTGGGGCAGCACAAGAGCCCAGCCAGGGCTGCACCCAAGGTGAACCAAAATGGTCCCAAAGTGAACCCAAGATGAACCAAAATGGTCCCAAAATGAACCCAGGATGAACCAAAATGGTCCCAGAATGAACCCAAGATGAACCAAAATGGCCCCAAAATGCACAGCCAGGCACGGGGTCTGTCACTGGGATCAGTTCTGCTCCATTTGCACCTTGCAGTTCATTGTCCCATTCCAGCTTTAGCCCCTGCAGTCCCATCCTTGTTTTTCTCTCTCCTCTTTGTGCTCCTGGGCTGAGATTTGGGTCATTTGTCCTTGGTGCCCAGCTGGAGCAGGAATTGTTTTGTGTCCCTGCTCTGTGCCCAGAGCTCACCATGCCCTGGTATGAAACCCAGACCCACACACCAAAGCAGCACAGAATGGGAAAAACAGAAAAACTAAAGAATAAAGCAGGGATTTATTGAAAGGATCTCCTGCATGGATCCACCTTGGGCAGCACAAGAGCCCAGCCAGGGCTGCACCCAGGTGAACCCAAAGTGGTCCCAAACAAATGGATGCCCTCTCACGAGGTCTCACACCTGAGGCATCAGGGAAACCCCAGTGTGACAGGTATTCCAGCTGTGTCCAGAGGCCCAGGGAACACTGGGACAGCTCCCAGGGCCCCAGGGCAGGGCAGGTGAGGCTGCCCAGGTGTGTTGTGCTCACCAGGTGAGGCTGACCAGGTGAGGCTGCCCAGGTGTGTTGTGCTCACCAGGTGAGGCTGACCAGGTGAGGCTGACCAGGTGTGTTGTGTTGTGCTCCCCAGGGCAGCTGAAGCGAGCGCGCTGTGCCGAGATCGACGTGGAGACGCCGGACTCCATCCTGGTGAACACCAACCTGAGGGCCCTGATCAACAAGCACACCTTCAGCCTGCTGCCTCCTGAGGGCCAGCAGCGCCTGCTGCTGCTGCTGCCCGACGTGGACAGACAGGTATGGTCACCTGGGCTGGGCTGCACCAGCTACAGCACTCACCTGGGCTGCACCAGGTACACACTCACCTGGGCTGTCCCACACAGGTACACACTCACCTGGGCTGCACCAGGTACACACTCACCTGGGCTGTCCCACACAGGTACACACTCACCTGGGCTGTCCCAGGTACACACTCACCTGGGCTGTCCCCCAAGGGCCAGCAGTGCCTGCTGCTGCTGCTGCCCGACGTGGACAGACAGGTATGGACACCTGGGCTGTCCCACACATGTACACACTCACCTGGGCTGGGCTGCTCCAGGTACACACTCACCTGGGCTGTCCCACACAGGTACGCACTCACCTGGGCTGTCCCACACAGGTACAACACTCACCTGGGCTGGGCTGTCCTAGGTACAGCACTCACCTGGGCTGTCCCACACAGGTACAGCACTCACCTGGGCTGTCCCACACAGGTACACACTCACCTGGGCTGTCCCACCCTGCAGGGCTCTGGGGCAGGCAGGGAGGGATGCCAGGTGGAGGATCCTGATCCTGTTGTACCTGTGGGCAGAGGGGCACAGGGGCAGGGAGAGCCAATCCACCTTTGGGTGACCTCACTGTCAAATAATAATAATAATAATAATAATAATAATAATAATAATAATAGTCACCTAATAATCATTGTCATTGTTCAGGACCTTGCAGGGCCTGAAGGGGCTCCAGGAGAGCTGCAGAGGGACTGGGGACAAGGATGGAGGGACAGGAGCCAGGGAATGGCTCCCAGTGCCAGAGGGCAGGGATGGATGGGAGATTGGGAATGAGGAATTGTTCCCTGGCAGGGTGGGCAGGCCCTGGCACAGGGTGCCCACCCTGGATCCCTGGCAGTGCCCAAGGCCAGGCTGGACATAGGGGCTGGGCTGGTGGGAGTGTTCCCAAATCCTCCAGAACTGTTGGGAAAAACAGCACCATGATTTCAGTGTGCCCCTCTGAAACAGCACCATGATTTCAGTGTGCCCCTCTGAAGCAGCAGCACGTTTTCAGTGTGCCCCTCTGAGGCTCTGCTTTGTCCAGCTGTGTCACAAAATCCTGGTCCCCACAGGGCTGGACACTAAAGCTGCTCCCCTGCTCCAGCCATGGCCCAGCACACCAGGGCTGTGGCCAGTAGGTGACCAGCAGGTGACCGGGCTGTGGCCATGAGCTCTGGCCAGCAGGTGACATGGGGCTGTGGCCAGCAGCTGACCAGGGCTCTTGTCAGCAGGTGGCCAGAGCTGTGACCAAGGCAGTGGCCAGCAGGTGACATGGGGCAGTGGCCAGCAGCTGGCCAGCAGGTGACCAGGGCTGTGGCATGAGCTGTCGCCAGCAGGTGACCAGGCTGTGACCAGGGCAATGGCCAGCAGGTGACTGAGCTGTGGCCAGCAGGTGACCAGGGCAGTGACCAGGTTGTGACCAGGTTGTGACCAGGTTGTGACCAGGCTGTGACCAGGTTGTGACCAGGGCTGTGACCAGGCTGTGGCCAGCAGGAGATCAGGGCTGTGACCAGGCTGTGACCAGGCTGTGGCCAGGCTGTGGCCAGGCTGTGACCAGGCTGTGGCCAGCAGGTGACCAGGCTGTGGCCAGGCTGTGACCAGGCTGTGACCAGGCTGTGGCCAGGCTGTGGCCAGGCTGTGACCAGGCTGTGACCAGGCTGTGGCCAGCAGGTGACCAGGCTGTGGCCAGGCTGTGACCAGGCTGTGACCAGCAGGTGACCAGGCTGTGGCCAGGCTGTGACCAGGCTGTGGCCAGCAGGTGACCAGGCTGTGGCCAGGCTGTGACCAGGCTGTGACCAGGCTGTGGCCAGCAGGTGACCAGGGCTGTGGCCAGGCTGTGGCCAGCAGGTGACCAGGCTGTGACCAGGCTGTGACCAGGCTGTGACCAGCAGGTGACCAGGCTGTGACCAGGCACTGGCCAGGCTGTGACCAGGCTGTGGCCAGGCTGTGGCCAGGCTGTGACCAGGGCTGTGGCCAGGCTGTGACCAGGCTGTGGCCAGGCTGTGGCCAGGCTGTGGCCAGCAGGTGACCCAGCTCTGTCCCCCCAGGTGGGCCCTGACGGGCTGATGAAGCTCAGCAGCTCCGCGCTCAACAACGAGTTCTTCACCTCGGCCGCTCAGGGCTGGAAGGAGAGGCTGTCAGAAGGTAAAGCCTGCCCGGGACCCCCAGCTGGGCAGGGGCTGGGGAGCCCCAGGACCCTCGGATGGGGGAGCCCCAGGATGAGCCAAGGAGGGGCTGGGGAGCCCCAGGATGAGCCAGGGATGAGCTGGGGGGCTCAGGGTGGGAGGAGGCTGCAGGAGGAGTTCTGTGTTAAACTGACACAGGAACTCTCTGGAAGAGGTGAGAAAAGAAGGAGAAAATTTTTAAAATCTGAAGTGACAGTAGAGCTGAGGTACTCTGGGGCTGTGGCACCTAAACACAAACACTGCTGGGGGCAGAGAAGGGAAATTCTGTTCCAGAGCAGGGCATGGAGTGCTTTGAGCCATCACTTTGGGTGTTTGGATGGAAATTGGGGAAATTCCTCCCTGGGAGGGTGGTGAGGCCCTTCCAGGTCTGACCCTCTCCTCCTGTCCCTGTTCCCTGGGAGCAGAACCCGACACCCCTGGCCGTCCCCTCCTGTCAGGGACTTGTGCAGAGCCACAAGGTCCCCCCTGAGCCTCCTTTTCTCCAGGCTGAGCCCCTTCCCAGCTCCCTCAGCCTCTCCTGGGGCTCCATTCCCTTCCCAGCTCCCTCAGCCCCTCCTGGGGCTCCATTCCCTTCCCAGCTCCCTCAGCCCCTCCTGGGGCTCCATTCCCTTCCCAGCTCCCTCAGCCCCTCCTGGGGCTCCATTCCCTTCCCAGCTCCCTCAGCCTCTCCTGGAGCTCCATTCCCTTCCCAGCTCCCTCAGCCCCTCCTGGGGCTCCATTTCCTTCCCAGCTCCGTTCCCTGGACTGCCCCATTCAGTGGAGCAGCAGCCTGGGCTGCCAGGGCTCCTGGGACACCCACCTGGGTCCCTGCCCTGCTTCCCAGCCCTTCCCTGCTCAGAATTCCCCTCTGCATCCCCAGGAGAGTTCACCCCAGAAATGCAGCTCCGGATCCGGCAGGAGATCGAGAAGGAGAAGAAGGTGGAGCTGTGGAAGGAGCACTTCTTTGAGAGCTACTACGGGCAGAGGTGAGGGCTCAGCTGGGTTCTGGGCTGTCCATCCATGGACATTGGGTTCCCTGGAGCCTCAGGGAGGTTCCTGGCTTCTGCTGGTTCCAGGAAGCTGGGAATGCCAGCAGGATCTGGGTCAGGAGGGAGGTTTGTCACCCTTTATCCACTGCAGGGTGTCCTGAGATGTCACTCCTCTTCCCCTCCTTGCTTGGAGCCAGCCCAGGGTCAGGACCTGCATTCCCACATGTCCAGACCCACACCAAATCTGCCAAGCTTTCATTGTCTGCCTCCTCTTGCTTCAGAGGTTTCCCATCCTTTGGGGCTACAGGGAGGGTTTGGGGTTTCTGAGTTGATGAGAGACCTGGGAAGGAGCACACAGGTGTAAATAACTGACCAGGGATTTCTAACCCTGCCCTGTGCCAGGTTGGGGTTGTTTTAACCCTGCCAGTCCCTGTGCCCCCCATTCATCCTGGGTGTTTTAACCAGGGATTTCTAACCCTGCCCTGTGCCAGCTTTGGGGGCATTCCTAGCATTCCATGGTGTGCTTGGGATGCTGTGGGTGTCCCTACAGGCTGTAGGAACAACTACAGGGATACACCAGGCTGGGAGTGCAGCTCACCAGGAGCTTCATCAGCCACCTGAGCCAGATGGGAAGGTGACAACAGCCCCAGTCCTGGGGCATGAAGGGTCAGGGGACAGCAGGACACCATGGAGGGGACATGAGCAGGAGCTCAGCTCCTGAGAACTTGTGTGGGGAACCAATCGACAGATTCACCAGACCTTCACAGGGTTGTGTTTGAGGAAAAAATCCAATTTGACAAATCACTAACAGGGATGGATGAAGTTAATCCAGGAGGAGAAACTTTTCCCAGACATCTCTGTGGGAATTAGATCCCATGTTCCTCCTGCAGGGGTGGTGGGACCTTTCCTTCTCAGTGTCCCCTCCTGCCAGTGTCACCGTGTGAGCTGCAGAGGAGGCACTGGGGGCTCATACAGGGAAATACTCACTGTTGGCCAAACCCTTTGGGTGTGCAGCCTGGAAAGTTGGTGTCTGGAGCAGCCCTGGAGCTACCCAGTGTTGCATGTATTGCATTTAGCTGGTTTCAATCTCTGATGCTCATTTCTGTTTCCTGTGCAAGGATAATCAGTAGGGAAGGTTCTCAGTGATGGTGGCACAGAACTGGGTGTGTGAGACATCTCTTTAGGGAGCTTATTTACAGAATCCAGCCCCCATTTCCCAAGGATGGGGTAGATTTGCAGGGCTGTTTTACAAAGCAGGATCTGTGTTTCCCTTGGCAGCTCTGGGCTGAGCCCCGAGGAGTCGGAGCGCCTGACAGCGCAGCCCGAGGCGGCGGAGCCCGGCCGGCCCCGCAGCCCCCCGGCCCCACGGCGGGAGCAGAGCACACCCACAGCCCCCCCGGAGCCCCAGGCAGCCCCGGGAGCCCCCAGGAGAGCGGGAGAGGAGCCACGGCCCAAGGCAGCCAAGCCTGAGGTGTCCCCGGAGCGGCGAGCGGTGAGAACCAACGAGAGAGCGGGGCCCGGCCGGGAGAGAGAAACCCTGCCCCAAAAACCCCCCAGCGCCTCCGGCCACGGGGCAGAGGAGCAGAGGAAGCCTGCGGCGGCCAAGGAGGCGCCAGGGAAGGAATCTCTGGGTGCCCCAAGCAAACCAAAGAGCCCTGAGGAAGGTGGGGCAGCGGCCAAGGCGCAGAGCCCTGCGACAGCCCCGGCCATGGCGGAGGAGAAGGAGGAGGAGAAGGAGGAGAAGGAGAAGGAGAAGAAGCCCCCCGGGAGCGAGGCCATGGAGGTCGGGGTGGAGGCCCACAAGAGGAAGCTGGAGAGCAGGGAGGAAGCTCCAGGCAGCCCTGAGAAGAAGCCCCGTGTGGCTGAGCCCTGCCAGCACCAGCAGCAGCAGCAGCAGCAGCCCCAGGCCTTTCGCAGGCAGCCCTTTCCCAGCACGGGGCCGGCGGTGCCGCGGGTGCCCCCGCTCAAGGTGAGCCCAGCAGGGACACAGCCACGGCCAGGCCTCCCCTGGGGCTCCCCCAGGGCTCTGAACCCCAAACTGTGGGCTCAGGGGGGTGGAAATGGCCTCAGAGCCCAGCCCGTCCCTGTCACAGCTCCTGCCGTGCCAGGCTGCAGACAGGGAGGCTCTGCAGGGCTGTGGTGACAAAGGACAGGAGCCTGGCAGCTGGGGACACCCAGGGCCACAGGAGCCATCCAGGCTCCCCTGCAGCCAGCACAGACACTGGGGGGAAAGGCAGAGCCCCTGGCAGCACTGCAGTCTGGCTTGTGGGGCTGTGTCACCGTGTTCACAGGGGTCCCAGGATGAGGGAAGAGATGAGGATCTGACTCCAGGTTTCAGAAGGCTTGATTTATTATTTTATGATATATATTATATTAAAACTGTACTAAAAGAATAGAAGAAAGGATTTCATCAGAAGGCTAGCTAAGAATAGAAAAAGAAAGAATGAATAACAAAGGCTTGTGGCTCAGACAGTCTGAGCCAGCTGACTGTGATTGGCCATTAATTAGAAACAACTAACATGGGCCAATCACAGATGCACCTGTTGCATCCCACAGCAGCAGATAATCAATGTTTACATTTTGTTCTTGAGGCCTCTCAGCTTCTCAGGAGGAAAAATCCCAAGGAAAGGATTTTTCATTAAAGATATCTGTGACAGAGCTGCAGTGCCAGGGCAGCAGCAGGGAAGGAGAATTTTGGGGAACATCTCAGGAGCTTGGGTTGCTGAGCCTTTGCAAGAACCCAGCTGGGAAAGGAAGGAGGGAATTGGGCCCTGCTGGGATGGGCACAGGGAGGCAGCAGGACAGGAAGACTTTGAGAGCCAGGTGAGGAGCAGGCAGGTGCTGCTGACGCTGCTCCAGCCCTTAGGCAGAATTCCTGTAGTCCTGTAATTCCTGTAGTCCTGTAATTCCTGTAGTCCTGTGTGTCCCAGGAACTCTGCTGCCCTCTTCATATCCTTCTGTACTAAAAGGCTGCAAAGTCAAAACTTCAAAAGCAGCTGATCATTGTCACCGTGTTGATAAGAACAGCACCAAGGCAGGAAAGCATCAGTGGAGCTGTCAGTGACACAGAATTGGGGAAAGTGTCCATAAAAAAGCGCTGGAATACCGTGCAGGAAGGAGGGCTGGCCTGCCAGGGCAGTTAAGTGGGATTTAATTTAACAGCAGAGTGAGCTGAAGGTGATTGTGAATAGTTTCCCTTGCAAAGCAGGGAAAATGGGGACAGACATGTCCCCAAGATGTGTCATCCCCCAAAAATGGTGGTTGATCAGAGCTCAGTGGGATCCAGTGAGGATTTTATGGATGTGGAAAATAAATGTAACCTCAAATGAACTCCCTGAGATCTCTGCAGGGGGAACAGCACCAGGCTCAGTGCAGGGCTCAGCACATATGTTGGGAAAGCAAACACGGGGAAAGTCAGCTGGAGCATTGGGGGAAATGTTGTAGAAGGAAAGAGTAAATTATTGGCGTTTTTTCTGCAGCTCAGGGGATTTTTATGGCTTTGTACAAAGGCACTGAGGAGACAAATGATGGGTGAGCAGGGAGGAAGAGCAAGGCTGAGTCCAGCAGGGTGGTGACACCTTTCAAAGGACATCTGAATACAAAATTAGATCTGAATAACATGAAACAGTGGAACAGGGGCTGCCAGGGCAGGGGCTGGATCAGCCCTTCAGGGAGGGAGCCTGGGGGCTGTGGGGTGGCATGAGGGATGAGCTCCACCCTGTGCTGGTGTTCACAGGGGTCCCAGGATGAGGGAAGAGATGAGGATCTGACTCCAGGTTTCAGAAGGCTTGATTTATTATTTTATGATATATATTACATTAAAAGTAAATTATATATCAAAACTATACTAAAAGAATAGAATAAAGGATTTCATCAGAAGGCTTGAAAGGAAAGGCAAAGAATGGAATGATAATAAAATCTTGTGACTGACCAGACAGTCCAAGCCAGCTGACTGTGATTGGCCATTAATTAGAAACAACCACATGAGACCAATCACAGATGCACCTGTTGCATTCCACAGCAGCAGATAATCAATGTTTACATTTTGTTCCTGAGGCCTCCCAGCTTCTCAGGAGAAAAAATCCTAAGGAAAGGATTTTCCATAAAATGTGTCTGTGCCACCACTCAGAGCCACGGGGTTTGCAGCACCCCAAAACTGCCTGGGAGACATCCAATGGTCAGACACGTTTCTTGTCTCAAGGCAGGGACAGGAGGGATTTCTCCGAAGGGATTTCTCCACCACCACCACCACCAGTTCTCTCAGACCAAAGTGCAAACACCAACCTGTGGGTTGGGTGTCTCAGCTGTGCTTTTCTCCTGGGTCAGGTGTTCCCCACGTTTCTCCTGGGTCAGGTGTTCCCCACGTTTCTCCTGGGTCGGGTGTTCCCCACGTTTCTCCTGGGTCAGGTGTTCCCCACGTTTCTCCTGGGTCAGGTATTCCCCATGTTTCTCCTGGGTCGGGTGTTCCTCACGTTTCTCCTGGGTCGGGTGTTCCCCGTGTCTCAGCTGTGCTTTTCTCCCGCTCTCTTGCAGATTCCCGTGTCCAGAATCTCCCCGATGCCATTTCCTGCGGGCCAGGTCTCTCCCAGGCCGTGCTTCCCGCTGTCCCTCGGCAGTCCCGGCAGGACAGGGGCCAGGACCCTGGCCGACATCAAGGCACGAGCGCAGCAGGCCAAGGCTCAGAGGGCGGCAGCCGCAGCCGCCGCAGCCTCGGCCGGGGGAGCCGTGCCAGGGCCCGGCCCGGGCGGGGGGAGACCCCCGGGCAGGGGAGGAGACGGGAGAGACCCCGGCGGAGCCCCCCAGGCCGCAGCTGGAGCCAAGGCGCTGGAACTGGCAGGAACTGGAGGCGGGGGAGGTTCGAGAAGGTTCCTTCCCCACGGCCCGGGGCCCCGCCCGCAGGCGCGGGGCCCGGCGGAGCCGGGAGCTGCTCGCCATCCTCCTGGAGCACAACTACAGCCAGGAGCGGCCCCCGCGGCTGCCCCGGCGCTAGGGAACGGAGCTGGGGCCACGCCGAGCCCCCCGCGGGGCACGGCCACCCCCGGCTCCCCGGGCACCCCCGGCGGGGCCCCTCCTGCCGCGGCCCGGAACGGCAACGGCCGTGACCTCCCCAAAGGCAAACCTCCGTCCCCTCTGGTGTCCCCGCTGCCGCCCGCGGGCCCCGGAGCCCAGGCTGCAGCTGTGGGTGCCGCCGTCCCGGCCTCCAGCAGCTCCTCGGTAGCAGCCAGCCTTAAATCCCCTCCCCGAGCGAGCTCCAGCATTCCTGCCAACAACCCTTTGGTCACGCAGCTGCTCCAGGGCAAGAGCGTCCCTCTGGAGCAGATCCTGCCCAAGGCGCTGACCAAAGCAGAAGCGAAATGTGGCCCGGTGGCTCCTCAGGAAGAGAAGGGGGCGGCGGGGAACGGCGCCGAGGCGGGGGACAGAGCATCGGGTGTGCCCCCGCAGCAGCTCGGCAAGATCTTCTGCCAGAGCCGGCCCCTGCCTCGCATTCCAAGGACCTTCCCGCTGCCCTCGGGAAAGGAGCCCGCGCCCGAGCAGCACCACGAGGCGCTGAGCAAATCCACCCAGGAGCAGATCCTGCAGACTCTGATCAAGAGGGTGCAGAGGCAGAACGTGCTGCCCGTCCTCCAGCCCTCGCAGCCGAACCTCCCGCACTCAGGTTTCCCGCTGGAGAGCAGCTCCACCCGGCAGAGATTCATGCTGGGCTTCACGGGCAGGAGGACGTGCAAGCCTGCCATGTCCGGGCACTACCTGCTCAACATCTCCACCTACGGCCGCGGCTCGGAGAGCTTGAGGAGAGGCTCCTCCCTGGGCGCCGAGCCCCGCCTGGGGCTGGGCAGCCCCGCCGAGGGCGCCCGGGCAGAGCTCGGCGAGGGCGGCCGGGGCGGCGGCAGCAGCGAGGAGGACGCGGACGATGAGAGCTCCGGGGACGAGCGGGAGCACGGCAGCGGCAAGGAGGAGCCACGGGCGGGGCAGGGGGAGAAGGAGCAGGGCTCGCACGGCCCCGCAGAGCCCAAGGCTGCCAAGGAGAAGGTGCCGGCCTTGGACGGCACCGCGCTGGCCCGGGACCTGCTGCAGGCAGCACAGGAGCAGGTGGCCCACGCCATGAGGGGCAAGGGCCACGGTGGCACGGAGCTCTTTGGGCCCCCCACCCCATCCCCAGATCCATCACAGCCCCCCCTGCTCCCTGCCCCGCACCCCCCGAAGCTGCCCGGGAGCTACAGCGGCACCATCAACGTCTCCACCTCGCCCGACATGGTGGGGCAGGGCTCGCTGGTGGGCGAGTGCACCCAGCTGGGCAGCTCCATGGGCAACGTCATGTCCTTCTCGGTGACCGTCACCACCATCCCCGCCGGGCAGGCCGTGAGCTCCGGCGGCCACGGGCAGAGCCTGCCGGTGCAGGCGTTCGCCGAGGACGGCGCCGTGGAGGATCCCCCTTCCAAGTGTTACTGCAGGTTGAAAGCCATGATCATGTGCAAGGGCTGCGGCGCCTTCTGCCACGACGACTGCATCGGCCCCTCCAAGCTCTGCGTCTCCTGCCTCGTGGTGCGGTAACGGGGAGGGCACAGCTCCCTCCGGGGGCTGCCGTCAGGAGAATCTTGGGAAGAAACAGGAATTTTACTGCCTTGCACAAGAAACACGTTACTGAATCAGGAATCCGGAGCTCGAGTCCTTCTTTCGTTAACGAAAGAGCACCTTCTTGTACAGGGAGTCGAAATCGCTCTCGACTACGTGAATCGTGACAAGAGTTTGCACTTAAGGAATTCTGTAAATATGCCACATTATTTTGTTTAAAGATATTTTTTCAATCTTTTAGGAGATATAGCGTTTGACTTGTACTGCAGTTCCAGTAACCCCAGCCTGCTCTGAGCACGTTTGCTGAGCTCTGCTCTCCCCATGGAGATCCCACAGCCCGTTGTTGGTTTTCTCCTGGCAGAGGGAATGGGATAATCCGAGTCCAGCTGTGTGTGGTGAGGCAGGAGCCCTGAGCAGGTTCAGATCCCTGGAGCTGATGCCATGCCAGCCTTTCCCTCCACTGCCTTTCCCTCTGTTCCAGAGGCCCCTGGGCTGGGCAGTGCAGGCTGGTGTTCCTGGTTTGCAGATCCCCTCTCCCAGTATCCCAGCTGAAATATCCCAGGTGTCCCAGTGTGCTGCTGCTGGAGCTGCAGGAGCTGGGCTGGCCATGGCAGTGACCAGAGCAGCTCAGTCCTGGCAGGGATCTGCTCTGCTGGGCATTCCCAGACAGGGATCTGCTCTGCTGGGCATTCCCAGGGCTGGCAGGATTCTCCTCTCCTGGGCATTCCCAGAACTGGCAGGAATCTGCTCTGCTGGGCATTCCCAGAACTGGCAGGATTCTCCTCTCCTGGGCATTCCCAGACAGGAATCTGCTCTGCTGGGCATTCCCAGGGCTGGCAGGATTCTCCTCTCCTGGGCATTCCCAGACAGGAATCTGCTCTGCTGGGCATTCCCAGGGCTGGCAGGATTCTCCTCTCCTGGGCATTCCCAGGAGCTGGAGCTGCCATCCTGTGGCTCAGAGCTGTTCCTGGGACACAGGGCCAGGTGATGGGCACAAAGTGTCACCCTGGGTCCTGCCATGCTCTGGGAAGCGTTTTGTTCTCACCCAAACACCCCCATGGTCAGACATCTCCAGTTTCTGTCCAGGACTTTGTATTTGCTGGGTGTAGGGGAAGGCACTCGAGTGTCTGCCTGGGCCTCCTTGGTGGCTCTTTGTGTTTGAAATACCAGATTGGGCGGAGCTCAGGGTGCTGGGCAGCCCCTCGGGGCTCACTGGGGACGTGCCGGTGGCACCTGTGCCCCCTGACGGATCCTGGCTTCCTTCACTCGCACTGGGGGAAGTCGAAGCACGGAGGCCCCTGAGCGTTCCTGAGGGTGCCGATGGAGCGCAGATCGCCCGGGGCGGGTGCGGGCCTCGCTGCATCCCGGTCAGGGAACAGAGCCGGGCATGTTTTTGGTGGAAAAGCACTGAATTCACTTTGAATCCAAAGGCCTTTTTAAGCTGAAGCAATATTCCCCCAGCAGCGGGGCAGCTGAGTGGTGCAGGGTGCTCAGCCCTCCCTTCCCCTGTCCTTTGTACCCCTGCCCCTGTCCCCGGGAGCCCAGCATGGGGGTGAGGGCAAAACAGTTCCTGGCGGCTTTTCCAAGGAACAGGAGGTGCCCAAGGCTGCCAGAGCTCCAGGAGCCTTGGGCAAGGCTGTCAGGCACAGGGTGGGGTTGTTGGGGTGTGTGACAGGGCTGTCAGGCACAGGGTGGGGTTGTTGGGGTGTGTGACAGGGCTGTCAGGCACAGGGTGGGGTTGTTGGGGTGTGTGACACAGCTCTCACACACAGGGTGGGGTTGTTGGGGTGTGTGACACAGCTCTCACACACAGGGTGGGGTTGTTGGGGTGTCTGACAGCTCTCACGCACAGGGTGGGGTTGTTGGGGTGTGTGACACAGCTCTCACACACAGGGTGGGGTTGTTGGGGTGTGTGACACAGCTCTCACACACAGGGTGGGGTTGTTGGGGTGTCTGACAGCTCTCACACACAGGGTGGGGTTGTTGGGGTGTGTGACAGGGCTGTCAGGCACAGGGTGGGGTTGTTGGGGTGTCTGACAGCTCTCACACACAGGGTGGGGTTGTTGGGGTGTGTGACAGGGCTGTCAGGCACAGGGTGGGGTTGTTGGGGTGTGTGACAGGGCTGTCAGGCACAGGGTGGGGTTGTTGGGGTGTGTGACAGGGCTGTCAGGCACAGGGTGGGGTTGTTGGGGTGTGTGACACGGCTCTCACACACAGGGTGGGGTTGTTGGGGTGTCTGACAGCTCTCACACACAGGGTGGGGTTGTTGGGGTGTGTGACAGGGCTGTCAGGCACAGGGTGGGGTTGTTGGGTGTCTGACAGCTCTCACGCACAGGGTGGGGTTGTTGGGGTGTGTGACACAGCTCTCACGCACAGGGTGGGGTTGTTGGGGTGTCTGACAGCTCTCACACACAGGGTGGGGTTGTTGGGGTGTGTGACAGGGCTGTCAGGCACAGGGTGGGGTTGTTGGGGTGTGTGACACAGCTCTCACACACAGGGTGGGGTTGTTGGGGTGTCTGACAGCTCTCACGCACAGGGTGGGGTTGTTGGGTGTCTGACACAGCTCTCACGCACAGGGTGGGGTTGTTGGGGTGTGTGACAGGGCTGTCAGGCACAGGGTGGGGTTGTTGGGGTGTCTGACAGCTCTCACGCACAGGGTGGGGTTGTTGGGGTGTGTGACACGGCTCTCACACACAGGGTGGGGTTGTTGGGGTGTCTGACAGCTCTCACACACAGGGTGGGGTTGTTGGGGTGTCTGACAGCTCTCACACACAGGGTGGGGTTGTTGGGGTGTGTGACACGGCTCTCACACACAGGGTGGGGTTGTTGGGGTGTCTGACAGCTCTCACACACAGGGTGGGGTTGTTGGGGTGTCTGACAGCTCTCACACACAGGGTGGGGTTGTTGGGGTGTCCATGCAGGGTCAGGGCTTGGACTGGATGTCCCTGTGGGGCCATTCCAGCACAGATATTCCATGGCTCTGTGATGAAGGGGGTGGTGACAAGGAAAAGGGCGTTCCAGACTGGATGCTGTGGCCGCAGGAGCGTTTCCCTCCCTGCCCCTGGAGCAGCAGGGGCTGCAGCATCGCCTGCTCTGGTTCTGCCAGCTGAATTTCACTGCAGAGCAGTGACCCCCGCTGAGGTGATTCCACATCTCTGCTCAGGATCCCCTGGTGAGGAGCATTTAGGGATTAGAAATTAACTCGATTTTGAATCTAAACATTGCACAAAATTGTCCCCACGAGCGTCTCCCACCCGTGGTGGTGGTGGGGGCACCCAAGAATGCCCTGCCTGTGCCAGTTCCTGCCCTGCCCACTTGCAGCTCTTGCTTGGGAGAGGAAATCCTGCATTTTTGTAAAGCTGGGGAGGAGGAGGCAGTGTGGGCTGGTTCGGAGCTGAGAGCAGCATCTGCCCGCTCCTCCCTGGTGGTCCTGGGCTGGGACAGCCCGGCAGAGGCCAACGTGCAGCTGACAGAGTCGTTCTCAGAGGAGACTGACAGGTTTCTCTGCACACCTGGGTCCGTTCTGGTCTCTCCTTGGCTCCTCTCAGGCTGATTTTCCAGGCTGCTGGAGAGGGGGAAGCAGAGGATGAGGAGGGAGCTGTGACCCTGAGCTCTCACAGGCGTTCAGCAGCTGCTGCTCCCGCTGGGAAGGCTCTTCAGAGCTCCCCTGGCGCTTCCCAAGCCATCCCTGCCCGGCTGCTTCCTCCTGCTGGGTTTCCCTGGCGCCCTTGCTGAGTGTTGGTTTGCTGTGCCCATCCCTGGCAGTGCAGGGGTGCCGTTCCCAGAGCCATCCCATGGCACGTGCCCATCCGGCTGTGCCATCCAGGAGGGGCTGGCTGGGGACCCAGGGTGGGACGCTCGGTGACCCAGGACATGGAGGTGGCCCCAGGCTGGCACTGGCCAGGGCAGGGTGGTGCTGTGGCTCGGGAGTTCCCACCTGTCAGTGCCTTAGTTCCATTTCATGGACCAACACTTAGCTTGGGCTACTTTTCTTCAGTCTCTTTTGAAGGAAATCGATTTTCTCAGTGCCCACCGAGGTCTGAGCACGCTCCTGGTGCAGCCTGGGGGGGCATCTGAGGGTGAGCAGAGGGCACTGGGTGTGAGGAGATGGTTTGGGGTCAGGGGCTGGCTGTGATAATCCCTGGAATGGGGACAAAGCCCGGGAAGTTCTGTGTGTGCTGCAGCTGGGTGTGGGGTGATGGCTTTGAGAAAAGCAGATCCTGTGGGGTTCCTGGGGTGGGACCAGCCTGTCCCACTGCTGGGCTCCTTCCCACCCACAGTGAATGCACCTCCACACGGGGTTTACAATAAAGGGATGTCGTGATGGAGTTTAAACCATTAGACTTTGGTCCCCCAGGAATGGGTTTACTGGCACTGCAGGGAACGGTGGCATCAAAAATCCAGGATTTCCAAAGCCTGATGTCAGAGTGTGTGTGGCAGGGAAAGGAACCTGGTGAGGGAGGAGGTTTCGGTTTCCCTTTTCAGGACACAGAACTGGAATTAGAGCCTGACCAATGCCCCAAGCCCCACGGACAGGCTGTGGCACAGGAGGTGCCAGCACGGCTCTGGGGGTTCGGCTTTTGAGCCAGGTGGGCGCCAAGGGAAGGAATTTGGTGTGGAATTTTACTTTCCCTCCGGGAATTTACAGGAAGGAGGAGGTTCCAAGCAGTTGCACTGGTTGGGGAGGTGGAATTATTTCTTTTTTTGGTTGCACAAAACAGCTGCTGGAGCAGCAGTTCCTGGTCAGGTCGTTACCGGGAGGGACCTTCAGGAGGGATCCTCGGGTGGGATCCTTGGGAAGGACCCTCGGGAGGGTTCCTCGGGTGGGATCCTCAGGAGGAATGCTCGGAAAGGATCCTCAGAAGGGATCCTGGGGAGGGATCCTCAGGAGGGACCTTCAGGAGGGATCCTTGGGAGGAATCATCAGGAGGAATCCTTGGGAAGGACCCTCGGGAGGGTTCCTCGGGTGGGACCCTCAGGAGGGATTCTCAGGAGGGTTCCTCAGGTAGGATCCTCAGGAAGGACTCTCAGGAGGGACATTGAGGAGGGACCCTTGGAAAGGATCCTCAGGAAGGATCCTCTGGAGGGACCCTCAGGAAGGATCCTTGGGAGGGACCTTCAGGAGGGACCCTCAGGAGGGATCCTTGGGAGGGACCTTCAGGAGGAATCCTCAGGAGGAATCTTCACAGGGGTTCCTCGGGAGGAACCTTCAGGAGGGTTCTTCAGGAGGGTTCTTCAGGAGGAACCTTCAGGAGGAACCTTCAGGAGGGTTCCTCAGGAGGGTTCCTCGGGAGGGTTCCTCGGGAGGGCCTCTCAGGGGGAGGCACCAAAGACCATCCGTGGTGGGAGGGTGGATCGGGAGCGGCTCTGGGGTTTCTCCCCTCCGGGGAGCTCCGAGCGATGGTTCCTGAGACCCGCGGGAGGTGCAGAGAGCGGGGCTGAGCAGGGCTGGGGTTTCCCACAGCGGGGATGTGGGAGGCGGCCGGGCCGTGGCAGCATCGCTTTGCTGATTGATTGATTGATTGATTGATTATCGCAGGTAATTGCGGGGGTGGGCAGAGCGCTGCCGGCTGCCCGTGTGACACGGGCACAGGGGACAGGAGCTGGTGCCGGGAGCGAGCAGCCCTGGGTGGTTTTTAACACGAGTCAGAGAGCTTACAGTAATATATTTTAAATAATATATATATTTTAGTATCTGAAAGGAGCAGGCGAAGGAGGGGTTCTGGTGGTGACAGGGTACGGGGCAGCCCCTCGGCCAGGCCAGCGGGGTTTCTGCAGCACAACTGAACATGCAATAAAAACGGGAATTCTCACAAACAAGCAATCCAATACTGTTTCCCAGAGGCTTTTCCTGTGTGGACAACAGGCCTGTAAACATAGTTCCAAAAATCCTAAACCTTTGTCTTTTGCCTTTTTAAAAGGGACTTCGATTGGGCTTGAGGGTCTGTACAGCAAAATCGAGGTGACACCATTTGAAAATGTATTTTTACACAAATAATATAGAAAAAAAAACATATTTTACATAAGAATTTTAAGTATTTGAAATATGTGTATATATATACTGTATGTACTTCGTATATGCTTTATTTTACATTTTCAATGTATTAAAAAGTATTTGAGCTGGTTGGATCTGAGATGTAATAATGTTTAAAAACACAAAAACGAGGGAAAGGAGCGTGGGGGAAGAGAGGGTGGGAGCTCTGCAGGGAAGCACAAGCCCAGAGCGAGGGTTTGGGGAAGGCTGTAGCAGTTTGAGAGCTTAAATTGTTCTGATTTCCTCGATTCCTGGGATTTTCCAGGAGCTGGGATGGACCCTCCCCACAAGGATGACCCCACACAGCCAAAGCTGCCACAGCCCCTGCTCCAGGGTGGGTGGGGATAAATGGGTGGGATCTCCATGGAATCGTTCAGGTTGGAAAAGAGCTCCCAGCTATGGAATCCACACTTTGACCAGCACCGCCCTGTGGGGGATTCAGACACCCAAACATCCACCGTGCTGTCAAGGGAACTCCAAACGGGGGATTTCTCACTCTGCAGGGCTGTTGGTGCAAATCTTCCTGCAGAGGTGCATCCATCTCTGCGGCACCAGGGTGAATTCCCATCGGGAGGGGCACTGAGAGCAGACACAGCTCCGTGTTAGGAAATCAATCCACAAACACCAGGGGTTCATGTCCAAAAAGGAGACACAGGAGTCCTTTTACTTTATTCCAATAAAGGGAGAGGCCATGGGCATTCCCCTGGAGTATCTCCAATTTTTGGAGGACGCAGCCTCCTTTTTATCCCAATTTCCCAGCCACATTTCCCTTCTCTCTTTCCCCATTTCTGAGGTACTTGAGAGGTTCAGACTTCCCAAAACACCTGATACCAGAGACTTCCCTCTAATGTATAACCCTGCTTTTTAATTTTTAATTCTTATGGAATTTAGGGGTTTTTTCTTCCCCATTATTTCTTTCATCGTTCAATGTCCAATTTCATTTATCAGCAAACCCAAAGTTTATTTGTAAAAGCAAATCTCTATTTCCATTCATCAATCAGTGAATCCTTCCCATTGCACAGGGGCTGTGAAGGGCTGTCCCTCCTGTGCCTCAGCTCCCTATCTGTCCCAATAATACACAAAATAAAATGACACACATGCTGGAACCTCCAAGGTAAAAGAAGGGAAGTTTATTTCTCAACCTTGATATAAATAGAATTCCAAAAGTGACCCTGGACTGGAGGATGACAGTGCCACCTCTCCGATGACACTGGTCAAACCAACAGTCCATCAAATTTCTCCTCCTCCAGAAAGGAATGCAAACCAATCATTATTTACATGAACAGTGCGTGACAAACTCCATTACAAAAATGTAAACATCAGGAGGCTTAGAAGAGCAGGGTGACATCCTGTCCAGAGGGATCCTGCCTTCATCCCAGGCCTCTTCCTCCCCTCCTGCAAAGCCCTGAGAGGGAACAGCAGCCTTGGGAGTTGTTTTCTATTTAAGGTGCCTGGGTGAGATAAAATGGCAGTGTTGGAGCTGCTGCACTTCCAAACAGTTGTTCTTCATTCCAGTGGTGCTGCTGCATCTCCCAGTTCAAAACTGAGCCAAACTGGTCTGTCCAGTTCAGGCTTCTCTGTGC
This sequence comes from Melozone crissalis, assembly GCF_028551555.1. Taxonomy (NCBI): domain Eukaryota; kingdom Metazoa; phylum Chordata; class Aves; order Passeriformes; family Passerellidae; genus Melozone; species Melozone crissalis. The sequence goes on along the minus strand of NW_026535921.1, from coordinate 697,108 downwards.
TGGGGGTGTGGATCAAAGGCACCCTCGGGTCACTGCGGTGATTTCTGGGCATTTAAAGCAGCCCAGGAGCAATCCCTGGAGAACACACATATATAGATATATTTTATATAAATATATATATATGTATAAAAGTCCTTAGTGTCTCAGAGGGGGATCCAGGGCTGCTCCCAACAGCCCATTCCCAACCTGGCACTGGAATATCCGTGCCCTCGGGACATGGCACCAGACAAAATCCTTGCCTGTGGCTCATGTCCTGCCACGGATTCTGCTCCTCTTCCTCCCACCATGCCCTCTTTGGAAATGAATGTAGGATCTTGTAATTCCTCTGTGTTGGAACCCTGGATGCTGAGAGTTTTGGGGTTTCTGTGCTGAAAGGCACAGACACGCAAGAGAGCACTGCATTTGACCTGAGGCTGTGGAGAAGCTTCCAGAATTGATTGAGAGCACTGGGATTACAGGTGAGGAGTTTGAATAGAAGTGTGTGATGTCACAGGGTGGAAAACTTAGAGTTTGGGGGTTTAGAATATGGTAATAAATATGGGGCAAAATGGAGGTTTTAGGGCAGTGGCTGGTCCTTCTTTACCTTCTTCTTCTCCTTCTTCTCCTTCAACTTCTTCACCTCCTTCTTTACTTTGTTCTTCTCCTCACCTTCTTCACCTTCTTCCCCACGGGTTTGGGTGGTGTTGGGTGGGTGGACAAAGGAACCAACACCTCATCACTGCACACACGTGCTCCCCCGTCACGGTCCATCCTCTGCTCACCAAAACCATCTGGGGCCATGGCCTTGGGTCCTGCTGAGGCTTTTCAGGGATTTCCTTCTGCCTTCCCCTCACAGGGAACTCCACTTCCCTGGCTTTACAAGCTGTGGATATCGGTTAAATTTTATTTTGGCATATTTTAAGGGGAAAAGGTTGGTTTATTACTCAGCCCTAATAAATTCTGCAGTTCCCTCAATTCTTGGGGTCCCAAGACACTTGAGGGGCATGGAACTGTAGATTTGGGGGAAAGAAAGAAACAGGAATAAACCTGTATCAAGTGACAGGAACTTGATTTCTGTTAAAATTGAAGGATTTGGGGAAACAGGTGTGTGACCAACTCACCTGATTTCTGACAGGAAAACTCTGAGTGCACTTAACAACTCGGTAAAATCAGCAGCACTGAGGAACGTGCAAGAGCTTGGGATTTCTTTCCCCTGAATTCATTAAAAGTATAAACAATTCTGTATTTTAAGTATGGAGGGGGTTGGAGACCTGCCAGTGGGAATAATCCACCCAACCCTCAGGTGGCATCTTGGCGGCATCACTAGGCTTTAATTTATTCTCATTTTTAATCCGTGTGACTAATTAACGGCTCTGTCTCGTTGTTCAGTAAGTAAAACCTATTTTTTTCCTAGCCGGGCCTGAATTCCCCTGGGACCCTTGGGAAGAACGAGGATGGGCACAGCCCACAGAGGAGGGGGAAGCTTGAGCAAATAACCGAGGCCATGGCACCATCTGGTGTTTCTGCAGGTTGCAGCACTTGTCCCCGCAGCCCACGGCAGACGGCTTTTCCAAATGCCGCTTTGGCTGCTGCTGCCTTTGGGGTGGAAACGCAGCCAGCAGCAATCACCTGCCTCACTCGGTCCCGCTGGCACCGTGCGCTGGGCTCCGGAATTCCGGGACAAATTCGGAATTCCGAGCACCGTCACTGGCACCGCTCGCAATGAGCATCGCCGCAGCAGCAGCTGCAGCGGCAATTTCCCCTCTCACTTCCTATTCCCTGCCAGAGCGGTCCCTCCTCTCCTCCAGAGTCGGAATTCTCCTCCCCTCCTGCAGGCACAGTCCGCGCTGTGCAGGAGGAGCTGTGACATTTGCACATGAGGGTTTGCCCGTCCTGCCGGGCCCTGCTCAGGAAACGCTGCCGGCATCGGCGCTGCTGCCAGCAAGGCGAGCAGGGACCGCCCCGGTGCCCAGGGAATGCTGATATCCACAGGGATGGTCACAGCATGGAGCAGGGGATGCCCTCACTGGAAACAGCCGCTGTGGCTGTGGCAGAGGAGCTGTGGGACATGGCAGGAGCTGTGACAGCCTCCCCTGGCACAGGGGACACTCCTGCAGGGGCACAGTCCGTATGAGCCTGAGCTGCCCTCGCAGCCCATAGAAACAGCGATCCATGGAATGGGTTGGGTGGGAAGGGGCCTCAGAGCCCATCCAGTGCCACCCTTGCCATGGCAGGGACACTGACACTGTCCCAGGGTGTCCCAGTGTCCCACCTGGCCTTGGGCACTGCCAGGGATCCAGGGTGGGCACCCTGTGCCAGGGCCTGCCCACCCTGCCAGGGAACAATTCCTCATTGCCAAGATCCCATCCAGCCCTGCCCTCTGGCACTGGGAGCCATTCCCTGGCTCCTGTCCCTCCATCCTTGTCCCCAGTCCCTCTGCAGCTCTCCTGGAGCCCCTTCAGGCCCTGGAAGTGGCTCCAGGATCTCCCTGGATCCTTCTCCAGGCTGAACATTCCCAGCTCTGCCAACCTGGCTCCATGGCAGAGGAGCTCCAGCCCTGGGAGCCGAGGGGATGGAGCTCAGCAATGGCTGTGGCTGGATGCTGAGGGGATGGCAGTTGTTCACAGCTGTGAGGGACAGCCATGGCAGCCACGGTGCTGAGGGATGGTGCTGAGGGACAGCGATGGCTGACATAGTGCTGAGGGATGGCTGTGAGCAGACCCCTAGCTGAAATAGTGGTGAGCAGATGGTGCTGAGGGACAGCCATGGCTGAGGGATGGCTGTGAGGGGACTCATGGCTGACACGGTGCTGAGGGATGGCTGTGACGGGACTCATGGCTGACATAGTGCTGAGGGATGGTGCTGAGGGACAGCCATGACACGGTACTGAGCTGTGAGGGACAGCTATGGCTGACACGGTGCTGAGGGATGGTGATGAGGGACAGTCATGACACGGTACTGAGCTGTGAGGGACAGCCATGGCTGACACGGTGCTGAGCTGTGAGGGACAGCCATGGCTGGCACGGTGCTGAGGGATGGTGATGAGGGACAGTCATGACACGGTACTGAGCTGTGAGGGACAGCCATGGCTGGCACGGTGCTGAGGGATGGCTGTGAAGGGACGGCCATGGCTGACACAGTGCTGGGGGATGGTGCTGAGGTACAGCCACGGCTGAGGGATGGCTGTGAGGGAGCCCATGGCTAACACGGTGCGGAGCGGATGCTGCTGAGGGACAGCCATAGCTGAGGAATGGCTGCGAGGGGACCCAGGCCTAACGGAGCCCCGAGCGCAGCCCCAGCCATCGCTCCGCCCCTCTCTCTCCTCTCAGGCGGCCGCAGCCCCTCAGGGCGGGCCGGGGGCGGGGCCGCCCCTGGGCTGCTCGCGCTGCGCATGCGCGATCCCGCCGCGCCCCGGGGTGAGCGCCGCGCGGCGCGGGCGCGCTGTGGCGGAGGCGGGAGCGCGCCAGGCGGCGCTGGTCGCCGATTGGCTGAGAGGCGCGAGAAGGCGGGGCCCAGCGGGCGCGGATTGGCGGGGTGCCGCGCGCCCCCGGCGGAGGCGGGCCCTGATTGGCCGGGGCGCCGCGCGGCGGCGGCCGGGACCGTTGGAGCGCGGCGGCGGCTGAGGCGGCTCGGCCGCCCCTGGAGCCCCGGGTGCCGCGGCAGCCCCGACACCGGCTCAGGTACGGGGGGGAACGGCGGGGCCGGGCCGGGGGGCGCCCAGCGGGGCCGGGTCACCGCGCTGGGGAGGGCGGCCGCTGGTTTGGCCGTGCTCCGGTGTTCCTCCCGGCCGCGGAACAGCTGCTGGCAGGCAGCCGCAATGTGTGGGCTGCGTTGCTTTGGTGTTAATGGGAGACTCGGGATGTGCAGACTCCATTGCTTTGGTGTTAACGGGGGATCCGGGTGTGCAGGCTGCATTGCTTTGGTGTTAATGGGAGACCCGGGATGCGCAGGCTGCGCTGATCTGTAATTAACGGGAGACCTGGAATGGGCAGGCTCCACTGGTCTGTAATTAACGGGAGACCCGGGATGTGCAGGTTGCAGTGATCTATAATTAACGGGAGACCCGGGCTGTGCAGGCTCCCCTGGTCTGCAGTTAACGGGAGCAGTAGCCAGGGCACAAGCAGCACCGTGCTGGGGCTGTGAAATGAGGCAGTGTAGTTTTTCCATGGCAAACCGCTCCTTTCTTGCAGAAAAGCCTCACTTGGTGTTATTCGCCTCTCCTTAGGTCGTGGTTTAAATGTCTGAAGAAGGAAGTGAGCCCAGGAAAGTGGAAGTTGCCCTGAGAGACTTGTCAGTGTGATTCAGGTAACGGGATCTGTTGGGATTGACTGTGGTGTTGACATTAAAATCTTGTGTTTTGTATGTTCAGTTGCCTGTTTCTGACACTCACAAAGCTCATACTGACATTTTTCACTGATGACAGACTTGTGCTGTGAAGCAGTGACTCCTGCAATTTCTGTTATGTGCTGGACATGTGGAAATATGGAATCATGTAAAAAGATGGAATCCTCCGTTTCAAATTCCTCCAGAATTCTGTTTGTTGTGCAACACATCCCTCGTCTGGGGAAGGTGAATCATAGAATTACGAAATGTTTTGGGTGGGAAAGAGCTTTAAACACCATCGAATTCCACCCTGCTGCCATGGCAGGGACACTTTCCACTGTCTCAGGGTGCTCCAAGCCCCAGCCTGGCCTTGGGCACTGCCAGGGACCCAGGGGTGGCACTGGCTGAGCTTTCAGGTCCCTTCCCACTCAAACCAGTCAGTGCCAAGGGAGCAGCTCCCAGGCTGGGCTGCCAGAGCTGGCTCTGACACTTCCACAATCCTGTATTTAAGGGGACACATGCAGGACCTCCTGTGAGCTCTGTGGGACACCCTCATTGTTCACTGCAGTTCCTGTGGTGCTGAATGCAGCAGCCCTGCCAGCATTGTCCCAGGCTCCCTGGCTTTGGAGCAGTTTTTTGGAACAGTAAATGGCTTTTTGTGTTGGCTGGGGTGCAGCTGATGCTGCCAGGCCTCTGCTTTATCCCAGGACCCAAGAGCAGTGCATGTTTTAGGGAGTGCTGAGTAGTGGAGGGGACCTAGGAAGGAGTTGTGAGTTAGGCAGCCCTTTAAACCAAGGGGCTTGTTCTGAGTTGGTCAGCCCTTTAAACCAGGGTGGATGGTCTGAGTTGGGAGACCTTTAAACCAGGGTGGGTGTTCTGAGTTGGGCAGTCCTTTAAACCAAGGTGGATGTTCTGAGTTCTTTAGACCAAGGTGGATGGTTTCAGCTGTGCAGCCCTTTAAACCAAGGTGGGTGTTCTCATTTAGACAGCCATTTAAAGCAAGGTGGGTGTTCTCAGTTCTTTAAACCAAGGTGGATGTTCTGAGTTGTGCAGCCATTTAAACCAAGGTGGATGTTGTGAGTTAGGAGCCCTTTAAACCAGGGTAGATGTTCTGAGTTAGGAGCTCTTTAAACCAAGGTGGATATTCTGAGTTAGGAGCTCTTTAAACCAAGATGGATGTTCTGAGTTGGGTGGATGTGTTCAGTTGTGCAGCCCTTTAAATCAGGGTGGGTGTATTCAATTAGGAGCCCTTTAAACCAAGGTGGATGTGTTCATTTAGGAGCTCTTTAAACCAAGGTGGATGTTCTCAGTTAGGAACCATTTAAACCAAGATGAATGTTCTCAGTTAGGAACCCTTTAAACCAAGATGGATGTTCTCAGTTCTTTAAACCAAGGTGGATGTTCTGAGTTGAGCAGCGCTTTAAACCAAGGTGGATGTTCTCAGTTGGGTGGGGGTTCTGAATTAGGAGCCCTTTAAACCAAGGTGGGTGTGTTTAGTTGGGTGGATGTGTTCACTTGTGCAGCTCTTTAAACCAAGGTGGATGTACTGAATTAGGAGCCCTTTAAACCAAGGTGGATGTTCTCAGTTCTTTAAACCGAGGTGGCTCTTGTGAGTTTTGCAGCCCTTTAAAGCAAGGTGGGTGTTCTCAGTTCTTTAAACCAACTTGATATTCTGAGTTAGGAGCCCTTTGAATCAAGGTGGATGTGTTCAGTTGTGCAGCCCATTAAATCAAGGTGGGTGTATTCAGTTAGGAGCTCTTTAAACCAAGGTGGATGTTCTGAATTAGGAGTTCTTCAAGCCAAGGTGGGTGTTCTGAGTTCTTCAAGCCAAGGTGAATGTTCTGAATTAGGCAGCCCTTTAAACCAGGGTGGATGTGTTCATTTAGGAGCTCTTTAAACCAAGGTGGATGTTCTCAGTTAGGAACCCTTTAAACCGAGGTGGATGTTCTGAGTTCTTTAATCCAAGGTGGATGTTCTGAGTTAGGCAGCCCTTTAAACCAAGGTGGATGTTCTCAGCCCTTTAATCCAAGGTAGATGTGTTTAGTTAGGAGCCCTTTAAACCAAGATGGATGTTCTTAGTTGTGCAGCCTTTAAACCAAGGTGGATGTTCTCAGTTCTTTAAAGCAAGGTGGATGTTCTGAGTTAGGAGCCTTTGAAAACAAGGTGGATGTTGTCAGTTCTTTAAACCAAGGTGGATGTGTTCAGTTGGGCAGCCCTTTAAATCAGAGTGGGTGTATTCAATTAGGAGCTCTTTAAACTAAGGTGGATGTTCTGAGTTAGCAGCCCTTTAAACCAAGGTGGATGTTCTCAGCCCTTTAAACCAAGGTAAATGTTCTCAGCCCTTTAAACCAAGCTGGATGTTCTCAGCCCTTTAAACCCAAGTGGATGTTCTCAGCCCTTTAAACCAAGCTGGATGTTCTCAGCCCTTTAAACCCAAGTGGATGTTCTCACCCCTTTAAACCAGGGTGGATGTTCTCAGCCCTTTAAACCAAGCTGGATGTTCTCAGCCCTTTAAACCAGGGTGGATGTTCTCACCCCTTTAAACCAGGGTGGATGTTCTCAGCCCTTTAAACCAAGCTGGATGTTCTCAGCCCTTTAAATCAAGGTGGATGTTCTCAGCCCTTTAAACCAGCGTGGATGTTCTCAGCCCTTTAAACCAGGGTGGATGTTCTCACCCCTTTAAACCAAGCTGGATGTTCTCAGCCCTTTAAACCAAGGTGGATGTTCTCAGCCCTTTAAATCAAGGCAGATGTTCTCACCCCTTTAAACCAAGCTGGATGTTCTCAGCCCTTTAAACCAGGGTGGATGTTCTCAGCCCTTTAAACCAAGCTGGATGTTCTCAGCCCTTTAAACCAGGGTGGATGTTCTCACCCCTTTAAACCAAGCTGGATGTTCTCAGCCCTTTAAACCAGGGTGGATGTTCTCAGCCCTTTAAACCAAGGTGGATGTTCTCAGCCCTTTAAACCAGGGTGGATGTTCTCAGCCCTTTAAACCAGGGTGGATGTTCTCAGCCCTTTAAACCAAGCTGGATGTTCTCAGCCCTTTAAACCAGGGTGGATGTTCTCACCCCTTTAAACCAGGGTGGATGTTCTCAGCCCTTTAAACCAGGGTGGATGTTCTCACCCCTTTAAACCAGGGTGGATGTTCTCAGCCCTTTAAACCAGGGTGGATGTTCTCAGCCCTTTAAACCAAGGTGGATGTTCTCAGCCCTTTAAACCAGCGTGGCTGTGCTCAGCTGTGTGTTGTGGAAGCTGGGACAGTTTCTGAGGAGGGAAGGAGCCACATCTGGAAGTTCAAAGCCAGACTTTGGGCCTGGCTTGGTGCCTGGGCCTCCCTGAGCTGCACACTCAGCCTGCCTGCGTGGGCTGCTCTGGGGCAGCTTTAGAGAGCCTAAAGAGGGATTCAGATCAGGTGAGTCAGGTGATAAGGATTTGAATTCATCATATTTTATTACATTAATTGTTTTCTCCTTGGTGCCACAGAGGAGAAACCATGATTTTGTTGGTTGTCTCTGGTTTAGTGTTCAAACAGATTTCTATTGATAAAACTGTGCCTAAATTTAAATAGTTTCATGGGCCTTTCCCAGTCCTGTGGGCTTTAAGGACTGAACTATTTTAACTTCTCAGCTATGCTTAAATAATACAGATTTATTAAAAAAACCTTATGTAATGAAGATTTTTAGGCAGTCTAGATCTGGAGGAAACAGTAGGAGACCTTAAAATTCCACAGCAGACAGCACATTATATTTGGCCAGGTGGAAACAAATGGAATTATGACAGCAGGTGCCAATTCATCACTGAGTTTTAAAAGAGTTGGATGTCTGGAGGATGTGCTGTGGTTACAAAACACTTAAAAACATAGGAACTTAAGTAGCTACTGAGTGACTGCAAGGTGAGGTATTTTCAGTCTTTGCCAGTGCAAATTTTAACTTTATTTAGGTCAGAGGTTGGACTCAGTGATTCTGGGATTTATGAGGTGAAAGGGTGCCCTGGCATAAAGCAAACAGGGAGGAAGCTGAGGCCCTCACTAAAATCTTTATTTATTTATTTTTTAAAACAGAAAGTGACAAAACTAAGTGATAAAAACTCTTAGTTTTACAGAAGGCAATGGTAAATGTCATCAGCTGGACTTTTACTTCAGGCTTGTGTTGTTCCTGTGCAAAGCAAGCCCTTTGTGAGCAGTGAGGAGCAGTTTGGGTGCTGCCAGGCTTTGATGCAGGTGTTGTGTGTGTCTGGCAGCTCAGACAAAGTTAAAGTTACCAGGCCTGTGTGGGTGTTCAGTTCCCATTGCCTGGGGCACTGGCAGAGAGACTTTTAAATGCAGATTAATGGTTCTGTGCTCCTTTCAGTAATATCTGACCCGTCACAAACCTGGGATTATTTCAGTTTAGACCTGTGAAGCTGGTGAGGAAGATTTCACACTGTAAGTCAATGGCGGAGGTGAAATTAATGAGTTAAAACTGAGCAAGCTGTTTTATCCTGTTTTATCCTTTTTATTTATTTGTGGTGGGCAAAGCTGTTCTGGTTTCCAGGTGTTCCACACTGGAATTTCCCTCCTCCCCAGGTGTGCAGGGAGCTCTGAGCCGCCAGGTGTGTGGGACCTGCTCCTGCTCCACCTCCCAGGCGGGGGTAATGGGGGAAAGGGCAGGAATGCAGCTCAGAACCCTCCTCATCATGAATATTGCACTGAGGGGCAGCTGCAGGGCTTTCCTGTGGGGTCAGGTGGAGAGGGGAGGCTTTGCCAGGTTCCCTTGGGAGCACTGAGTGCTCAGAAATCCCCTCCACAAAAAAGTCTTCCCTTCCTGAGAGGGACAGGTGAGCTTTAATTAGACTGTTCCCAACTTCTTCCTGCTCAGAAATCCTCCTGAAATGTTTCATTTCTCTCACCCCACAGGAGCACTGCTTTATTTCAAGGAAACACTTTCAGCTGCTGGACTTGCTCTTGTTTGCAGGCTCATGGTAAATGCCATGACATGAACTTCACCAGGCAGGTTGGAAAAAGCCATTTCTGCTCCTCAGGCTGTGGGGCAGTGAGGGAGGATGAGGGTTTGGCCCTGGTTTGGCACTGAGTGTGCTGGAGAGCAGACCTGTGCCAGGATAATCTGTGCTCAGCCCCTCAGTGCTGGCCTGCAGAGCCTGCACAGCTCTGTGCCCTGCCTCAGTGCTTCCCTGGGGACTGGAAATGGGCACAGAGAGCTTCAAATGGCACCTTGGCAGCGGGGCTGGCACCTCAGTGCCACCCTCACCATTCTTAGCCTCAGTGCTTCCCTGGGGACTGGAAATGGGCACAGAGAGCTTCAAATGGCACCTTGGCAGCAGGGCTCACCCTCACCATTCTTAGCCTGACCTGCAAGTCCTCAGAGCTGGCACTGCTCTCTGTTCTGGGCTCTCAGCTGACACAGATGTGAAGTCACAGAAGCTCAGGTGGTTTGGAGCTCTCCTGGGTGTGAGTTTGTTCTGTTTTGTCTGGAGGGAAGCTGTGTTAAAGGTTTTGCAAGGCTGTCAGAGAAACCTCTGATGAAATATTGTGACTTGTTCCATGTTTGTGGAGCTTGAATCCAGTACAATCTGTATCAGTTTCTGACCAGGTGGGGTTGTTGGGCTCACCCTGGGGCTCAGACCAGGGGGTTTGCCTGGAATCACAGAATGACTTCAGTTGTGAAAGTTCTCTTAGTCCAGCCTGTACCTGATCCCTGCCTTGTCCCCAGCCCAGGGCACTCAGTGCCACATCCAGGGGACACCTGCAGGGATGGGCACTGCAAACCTCCCTGGGCAGCCCCTGCCAAGGCCTGAGCACCCTTTCCATGCAGAAATTCCTCCTGATGTCCACCCTGAGCCTGCCCTGGCCCAGCCTGGGCCATTTCCCCTTGTCCTGTCCCTGTTCCCTGGCTGTCCCCTCCTGTCAGGGACTTGTGCAGAGCCACAAGGTCCCCCCTGAGCCTCCTTTTCTCCAGGCTGAGCCCCTTCCCAGCTCCCTCAGCCTCTCCTGGGGCTCCATTCCCTTCCCAGCTCCCTCAGCCTCTCCTGGGGCTCCATTCCCTTCCCAGCTCCCTCAGCCTCTCCTGGGGCTCCATTCCCTTCCCAGCTCCCTCAGCCCCTCCTGGGGCTCCATTCCCTTCCCAGCTCCCTCAGCCCCTCCTGGGGCTCCATTCCCTTCCCAGCTCCCTCAGCCCCTCCTGGGGCTCCATTCCCTTCCCAGCTCCCTCAGCCCCTCCTGGGGCTCCATTCCCTTCCCAGCTCCCTCAGCCTCTCCTGGGGCTCCATTCCCTTCCCAGCTCCCTCAGCCTCTCCTGGGGCTCCATTCCCTTTCCAGCTCCATTCCCTTCCCATCCTGGGCTTGGTGTGACCCCAGTGCAGGACCCAGCTCTTGGCCCTGTTGTCCCTCACCCCTGTTGTCCCTCAGCCCATGGATCCAGGCTGTCCTGCTCCCTCTGCAGAGCCCCCAGCAGCTCCACATCCCACCCCTGGGGCTGTGCCTGAGCTGAGCCAGGCTGGTGCCCTCCATGCCCTGAGGGTGTTGGGCAGCACTGAGCCAGCCCTGAGCCCCTGGTGCCCGTGCCCAGCTGGATGTGCCTCCATGCCCAGGTTTCTCCAGCCAGGATGTCCCTGCCCATCTGAGATTTTCCACCCCAGTAACTGAAGGCACTGAGGGCTCTGTGGGGCTGTGCTGCCCCATGCTGTGTCCTGCCTGAACAGAGCAGATGGCTCCTTGTGCCTTGGAAGAACCTCAGAGCTGCAGCAGGGATGGCAGGGCATGCAGGAGGGAAAGCTTTAGGTTTCATTATTTTTCTCTAAGCTACTAGGCTGCCTGTTCATTTTTAATGAAGCTTCCTGCTTTATTTGGGCAGGTTTTTGCAGAATCTTGCAGAGCAGCTTTGGATCCACTGGATTTATGGAGGAAATAAAAGGAGCCATTGATTTGTTCAGCATTTCAGTGCAGAGCTGTAATCCCTGGGGAGTTCCATCCCTTTCCTGGCTCCCACCCAAGTGGGTTTTTCCTTTCACCCTCGGAGGCTGGGGCCAGTTTGGGTTTGTAGAGATCTTGCACAATCATCTGAGTCCAGCAATGTGAAAACATCAGTGAGAGACCCAAACCTTTGGGTTTTGGGGCAGCTGCTGCTGGAAGGTGATTGGTGATTCCCAGAGAAGCTCCTGCACTTGCTGGAGATGCAGAAATAACATTTTAGGGTGCTTTTCATCCTTTTATGCACAGTTTCTTTTGCTTCAGTTAATTATCTTATAATTGATGGGAACAGAATTTAAAATGTTAAAGGTAAATGAGAAGAATTGTCAGAAGTAGTTAAAATGTGCTTTAAAAGATGTTACCAGTCTATTTGAATAAGTATGGAAGGTTTTGTTTCCCTGGGGTCAGATGTGTCCCGCTGAAATCATTTCAGGTCACTCCTATCCTGGGAAATGCCACAGGGGAACAAAGGAGGATTTCTGATTAATTATCTTAATTATGCTGAGGAAAGGGATTGGGAATATGAACCAGGAGAACAAAGAAATGAGTAAAAGCATCAGATACTTTGGATAGACAGAGGGAGAGGAGGGGATTAAATCAGTCATTGTTCAAATTAGGAAAGAAAAGGAAAAAAACTTCCTATTTTTATTGAAGTCTGAGATGAACAAATATAAGCACCTTTATATCATAAGTAAGTTTACTTTTATACTTTAACAAAACATTTATGAGAGTTCAGAAATTATTTGAGATGGTTTCTATCAAAAGTCAGTTGGAGCCAGATGAGCTCAGGAGCCCCAAGCCAGGAAGTGCCAAAGCAGATGGACACCAGTAAGTTTTTCTGCCAGCACAGGTATGCCCTCAATTTTTATTCAATATTTTCATCCCAGTTCTGTTATTTATTAAAGTTACATTTTTAAGAGAGAATGAACTGACAGGGGAGGAAAGCTTTTCCTTGAACCAGCAGGAATAGTTGTTCCTTCTGATCAGAAAAATGGCAGAAAGTCACTGAACCTCCTTCCCTGTGTGAGGCACAGATCAGCCCATGCCCCAAGCTGGATTTTGGATTTATTTTAATTACAAGTTATTTCTGACCATAAATAGGTATGGGCACAACTTTACCAGCCCATGCCCCAAACTGGATTTTGGATTTATTTTAATTACAAGTTATTTCTGACCATAAATAGGTATGGGCACAAGTTTATCAGCCCATGCCCCAAGCTGGATTTTGGGTTTATTTTAATTACAAGTTATTTCTGACCATAAATAGGTATGGGCACAACTTTATCTTCATGCAGCAACTTCAGTTTAATCAGTGCCATCAAATATTATTTCTGCTAATGACATGCCTGACCAGGAATGTGAACCAAGTCAGATTTAATAATTGGTAAATGAACTTTTCTTTCTCTGTTCTTGCAAACAGAGAAAGCTCAGTGCAAAGCAATGTCTGCAAATGGTTCTCAAACCCCAAAGGTCAGAATCTCCTTTGGAGCGTTCCTTAGAGGTGGAAGTTCAGAATGAAACAAAATTAACTTGAAACAAAACAACTACAGCTACGAAAACAAACCATAACCACCTGAAATGTGGCTGTGCTCAGGTGGGGTTGGGCTCTTTCTCCAGGAACTGACACAACCAGAGCACACAGCCTTGAGCTGCACCAAGGGAATTTAGGCTGGACATCAGGAAAAAGTTCTTTACAGAAAGGGTGATAAAGTTCTGGAATGGTCTGGAATGGGTGATAAAATACTGGAATGGGGAGGTGGTGGAGTCCCCATCCCTGGGTGTGTTGAACAAAGCCTGGATGTGGCACTGGGTGCCAGGGCTGAGTTGAGGTGTGGACTCGATGGTCTTGGAGGTCTCTTCCAACCCAGTGATTCTGGGATTCTGATTCTCTGATTGTGTGTGACTGTGTGATTCTGAATGTCTGATTCTGAATGTCTGATTCTGATTCTGTGATTGTGTGTGATTGTGTGATTCAGTGATTGTGCGATTCTGATTGTGTGCGATTATGTGACTCAGTGATTCTGATACTGTGATTCTGATTGTGTGTGATTGTGTGATTCAGTTATTCTGATTTTGATTCTGATTTTGTGATTGTGTGTGATTCAGTGATTCTGATTCTGTGACTGTGTGACTGTGATTCTGATTGTGTGTGATTCAGCAATTGTGTGTGACTCAGTGATTCTGTGTGATTGTGTGATTCTGATTCTATGGTTGTGATTCTGAGATTCTGTGTGATTGTGTGTGACTCAGTGATTCTGTGTGATTCTGATTGTGTTATTATGTGTGATTGAGTGATTCTGATTGTGTGTGATTCTGATTCTGTGACTGTGTGACTGATTCTGATTGTGTGATTGTGTGACTCAGTGATTCTGATATTTTGTGTGATTGTGATTGTGTGTGACTGTGATTCTGATTGTGTGATTGTGTGTGATTCTGAGATTCAGAGTGATTGTGTGATTCTGATTGTGTGTGACTCAGTGATTCTGTGATTGTATGCGATTCTTTGATTGTGTGTGATTCTGTGATTGTGTGTGACTGATTCTGATTGTGTGTTTCTGTGACTGATGCTGTGATTGTGTGTGATTCTGATTCTGAGATTCAGTGTGATTTTGTGATTCTAATTTTGTGCGATTCAGTGATTCTGGTTCTAGGATTGTGTGTGACTCAGTGATTCTGATTGTGTTATTATGTATGATTGACTGATTCTGTTTGTGATTCTGTGATTCTGATTCTGAGATTCTGCATGATTGTATGATTCTGATTCTGTGACTGTGTGTGACTGATTCTGATTGTGTGTGATTCTGATTCAGTGATTCTGTGATTCAGTGATTCTGTGACTGTGTGTGACTCTGTGATTCTGATTGTGTGATTGTGTGTGATTCAATGAATCTGTGTGATTCTGTGATTGTGTTACTCACTGATTCTGATTGTGTGATTCAGTGATTCTGAGATTCTTATTCTGTGATTGCGTGTGATTCTGAGATTCTGTGTGATTGTGTGATTCTGATTGTGTGTGATTCAGTGATTCTGATTCTGACTGTGTGTGATTCTGAGATTCTGATTCTGTGATTGTGTGATTCTGATTCTGAGATTCAGTATGATTGTGTGATTCTAATTCTGTGACTGTGATTCTGTGATTGTGTGTAATTCAGTGATGCTGATTGTGTTACTGTGTGTGATTGAGTGATTCTGACTGTGTGCCTGTGATCCTGTGATTGTGACTGTGTGCCTGTGATCCTGTGACTGTGTGCCTGTGATCCTGTGATTGTGATTGTGTGCCTGTGATTGTGACTGTGTGCCTGTGATCCTGTGACTGTGTGCCTGTGATCCTGTGATTGTGATTGTGTGCCTGTGATTGTGACTGTGTGCCTGTGATCCTGTGATGCTGTGATTGTGTGCCTGTGATCCTGTGATTGTGACTGTGTGCCTGTGATGCTGTGATTGTGCCTGTGATCCTGTGATCCTGTGGTTGTGACTGTGTGCCTGTGATCCTGTGATTGTGACTGTGATCCTGTGATGCTGTGACTGTGACTGTGTGCCTGTGATCCTGTGACTGTGACTGTGTGCCTGTGATCCTGTGATTGTGACTGTGTGCCTGTGATCCTGTGACTGTGTGCCTGTGATCCTGTGACTGTGACTGTGTGCCTGTGATCCTGTGATTGTGACTGTGTGCCTGTGATCCTGTGACTGTGTGCCTGTGATCCTGTGATCCTGTGACTGTGATTGTGTGCCTGTGATCCTGTGATTGTGACTGTGTGCCTGTGATCCTGTGACTGTGTGCCTGTGATCCTGTGATGCTGTGACTGTGACTGTGTGCCTGTGATCCTGTGATTGTGACTGTGTGCCTGTGATCCTGTGATCCTGTGACTGTGATTGTGTGCCTGTGATCCTGTGACTGTGATTGTGTGCCTGTGATCCTGTGATTGTGACTGTGTGCCTGTGATCCTGTGACTGTGTGCCTGTGATCCTGTGATCCTGTGACTGTGACTGTGTGCCTGTGATCCTGTGACTGTGACTGTGTGCCTGTGATCCTGTGATTGTGACTGTGTGCCTGTGATCCTGTGACTGTGTGCCTGTGATCCTGTGATCCTGTGACTGTGACTGTGTGCCTGTGATCCTGTGACTGTGATTGTGTGCCTGTGATCCTGTGACTGTGACTGTGTGCCTGTGATCCTGTGATGCTGTGACTGTGACTGTGTGCCTGTGATGCTGTGACTGTGACTGTGTGCCTGTGATCCTGTGACTGTGACTGTGTGCCTGTGATCCTGTGATTGTGACTGTGTGCCTGTGATCCTGTGACTGTGTGCCTGTGATCCTGTGATGCTGTGACTGTGACTGTGTGCCTGTGATCCTGTGACTGTGACTGTGTGCCTGTGATCCTGTGATTGTGACTGTGTGCCTGTGATCCTGTGACTGTGTGCCTGTGATCCTGTGATCCTGTGACTGTGACTGTGTGCCTGTGATCCTGTGACTGTGTGCCTGTGATCCTGTGATGCTGTGACTGTGACTGTGTGCCTGTGATCCTGTGATTGTGACTGTGTGCCTGTGATCCTGTGACTGTGTGCCTGTGATCCTGTGATGCTGTGACTGTGACTGTGTGCCTGTGATCCTGTGACTGTGTGCCTGTGATCCTGTGATGCTGTGACTGTGACTGTGTGCCTGTGATCCTGTGACTGTGACTGTGTGCCTGTGATCCTGTGACTGTGTGCCTGTGATCCTGTGATGCTGTGACTGTGACTGTGTGCCTGTGATCCTGTGACTGTGACTGTGTGCCTGTGATTCCGTGTGTGCCCAGAAGCCCGCGTGTGGCTCAGGGCTGCTTCCCTGAGCACAGAGCTGCCTGTGGGGCTGTCCTTGGGCCGTTACCTACAGCTGATGAGCTCCAAGAAGAGCGAAACCTGCTAAGCAAGGTCCTGTAGTATTGGCCTGAACCTGGGGGCACCTGCAGGGCACTGCCAGGGGGGCACTGCCAGGGGGGCACTGCCAGGGGGGTGCCAGTCTCACCTCCTGTGCTGGGACAGAGCTCTGACAGGAACAGCCCTGGAACAGAGCAGGGGCTCTCCCTGTTCTCTCCCTGCTTTGGGACAGGAAAAAACAAGGGGAGCAAGAAAATGTGAGTTTATAGAATTTTTATATATTTATATATATATATGTATATGTATAGATGTGTGTATATATATATGTATAGATGTATATATATATGTATATATATGTATATGTATATATATGTGTGTATATGTATATATATGTGTATATATATGTATATATATATAATTATATATAAATAAAACAATTATACATATAATATATAATTATATATATTATATAAAATTATAGATTATATATATTCTAGATATAATTTTTTATATATATATGTTTATATATATATATAAAAATTATAATTTTTTTATATAGTTATTATAGATGGTGGCCGAGTGTAGAATTTCCCACAGTAATTGGTAAATTGTGGGATTTGTAAATTGGCTCTGCTGTTAACTCTGTCAGAGGGTGCTCCTGAGGCCATGCAAGTGTTGTACCTGTGGAAACGGGGAGAAGGTGAAAGGATGAAGGGAAATGATGACATTTTGGAAGTTCACATCAGGCACACTCAGCTGCAGTTTTCTGAGGTACTGCATCATTTTCTGCTTTTAGTTGAACATATATTTTCAGTAAGGATTTCCAAATAGCTGCATTTCCTGTCCCTGGACGGGCTGGACACTGGGAGCAGCCTGGGAGGTGTCCCTGCCATGGCAGGGGTGGCACTGGGTGGGCTCTGAGCTCCCCCCACCCCAGCCCATCCTGGATTCTGTACTGGAGTGCTTTCCCCTCCACGTGCCCACAGAGTGGGAGCAGCCCCCTCAGGAATTGCTGGCTGCCGCATCACTCCAGCCCATGTTGTGTTTCCTGGCACTTTGCTCACAGATTTTGCTGCCATTTTTTAAAAACCAAGGAGCCAGCAAACAAATAAACAAAACCCATGCAAAAAATCCCAACAAAACCCAAACCCGGCCTCCCCACCCCCTTCAAAGAACCCAACCCAACAAACCAAACCAGCTCAGGCCAAGCTGCTGCTTCCCTTCCCTGTTTTGGGAGCTGAGCACTGTAATTTGCATCCCAAACATAGTTGCAGTTCTTGTGGGTTTGGTTCATTGCTGTTTTGAACTTGGGAAAGATTCCCCATCTTCCTTCTTGCCAGCCTCACCACTGAGGGATCCTCCTGTGCCTGATGGTTCAGGGATTAAAAACAGGTTTGTCAATTCTCCTCCCAGAACCTCATTGCCAGCACTGGCAGCAGTGTGGGAGTGGGGCTCTGCTCCCAGGAACAGGGACAGGACAGGGGGAAATGGCCTCAGGCTGGGCCAGGGCAGCTCAGGGTGGATATTGGGGACAATTCCCACTTAGAAAAGGCTGTGCTGTCCCTTTCTCCAGGGACTCCCCATCCCTGGAGGGTTTCAAAGCCCTGTGGATGTGGCACTTGGGGACGTGGGGATGGTTGGGCTCTGAGGGCTTTTCCAGCCTGAACAATTCTGTGTTTCCATTGCTGGATTCTCTCAGCAGCTCCAGGGCTGAGCTGCTCTCCCAGGGAAAAGTTCAAACCTTCTCCTTTTGAGACAGCCAGGAGGTTGGAGGAGTAGCTGGGGAGGGAATGGAGCCCCAGGAGAGGCTGAGGGAGCTGGGAAGGGAATGGAGCCCCAGGAGAGGCTGAGGGAGCTGGGAAGGGAATGGAGCCCCAGGAGGGGCTGAGGGAGCTGGGAAGGGAATGGAGCCCCAGGAGAGGCTGAGGGAGCTGGGAAGGGAATGGAGCCCCAGGAGGGGCTGAGGGAGCTGGGAAGGGAATGGAGCCCCAGGAGAGGCTGAGGGAGCTGGGAAGGGAATGGAGCCCCAGGAGGGGCTGAGGGAGCTGGGAAGGGAATGGAGCCCCAGGAGGGGCTGAGGGAGCTGGGAAGGGAATGGAGCCCCAGGAGAGGCTGAGGGAGCTGGGAAGGGGCTCAGCCTGGAGAAAAGGAGGCTCAGGGGGGACCTTGTGGCTCTGCACAAGTCCCTGACAGGAGGGGACGGCCAGGGAACAGGGACAGGACAAGGGGAAATGGCCCAGGCTGGGCCAGGGCAGGCTCAGGGTGGACATCAGGAGGAATTTCTGCATGGAAAGGGTGCTCAGGCCTTGGCAGGGGCTGCCCAGGGAGGTTTGCAGTGCCCATCCCTGCAGGTGTCACCTGGATGTGGCACTGAGTGCCCTGGGCTGGGCACAAGGTGGGCATTGGGCACAGCTGGGCTGGATGGGCTGGGAGGGATTTTCCTGCTGAAAGGGTTCTGGGATCATGGGGAGAGCAGATCCCTCATTCAGGTCCCATTTGGAGAGAGCAGATCCCTCATTCAGGTCCCATTTCAGGGCTCTCAGTCCCTGCTTTTCCTTGCAGAGGGCACAGAGGTGACACTCAGCTCCCCAGGAATGGTGTTGTGTCTGTCTCTGTCACTGTCACTCTGTCCCCTTCATGCAGGAGTTGTGTGTGGCACTGTTGGGTGCTGTGTCCTGGCACTGGCAGTGACCCCTGGATCCCTGGCAGTGCCCAAGGCCAGGCTGGACATCGGGGTTGGAGCACCCTGGGCAGTGGCAGTGTCCCTGCCATGGCAGGGGTGGCACTGGATGGGCTCTGAGCTCCTTTCCCACCCAACCCATCCCAGGATTCCCTGGATGAGGAATCTCTGGGGAAGAGGTGGCAGTGATGGCACTGGCAGGTGCTTGGTAGGGAATGAGATGGGGTTGGAAACTCGTGTGCCCAAATCCCCCAACTTCTACAAGTCACAAAAATTGCCACTGAGGGTTTTCCCTGTAAAAAATTCTGTAAAGGCACAGCAGCACATTGGTTCTGTCTGTGGTTTCTGAACCATGGAAATACAGTGTGTTTTCAGCTCAGAGCTCATGTGTTTGTTTTCCTTCCTGAGAAGGAAAAAGGCTGAGGTGGGTTCTGAGCTGTGGGGTTCCAGCAGGACCTTGGGAAGTGCCAGGCTGTGCCCAGGGAGCTGTGCCAGTGCCAAGGCAGGACTTTGTGCTGCTCCCGAGGCTGCTGCAGCCTGGGCTGAGCCAGCTGTAGTCTGCATGGAACTGTAGGAGAGTTGTTTGGGATTTTTGTCTTTTTTTTTTTTTTTAGGGTTAGACACATAAAACCTATATTTAATGGTTTTTAAGTTGGTGAATTTGGTAACCAAAAAATAATGTAATAATTAGTTGAATTATTAATTAAATTTTACACTGATGCTGAATAATTTTCCTTTTTTTGGCTGCAGTGGGCTGAAATTAGGCATGTTTTGGGACTGTGGAGTGAAATAAGCCCTGAGCGCTGCTGAATTGTCCCTGTGCCCCCTTATTGGGGTACAAGCTGCTCCCTGCTCCTGTCACTCTTTTCATCTGATTTCCCAGAAAAGGGAGCCCGCTGCCACCAAACTGGTTTTATTTCCAACTTAATTTGAAGTTCTCTACTTCCCTGGAAAATCCTAGGTGACCTTAGGGGCTCAAAGTTAAATGAATTTTAACAATTTTTGTTTAAAGCCAGCATTCCCCCAAACCGACCATCCCCACAAATCCCTTTCCAGGCTGAAGGATTCTGTGATGCTGCAGGGAAGAGGGGTCACTCACCTCTGATCCAGGGAAGGGAATGGGCTGAGCCTGTTCCTGCTGCCCCCCAGAGTCTCCAACTGCAGCATTTCCCTTTTTTGGCTCAGAACACAGGAATTTTTATGGGATATTTCTGCTTGTGTCAATGCAGCTCTGGGCTTTTCAAACTAAAGCAATTCAAGGGTTGAATTCATGTTTCCTGTGCCTTGGAAGGTGTTAACAAGCCTGGGGTGTGTGTGTGTGGAATGGGGTAAGGATGAGAGGTGTCTGTCTGTCCTGGAACCCCTAGTCCCCGACCAGAATCAGACTGAGGGACAGAATGCTGCTGCTCTTGTGACAGAATTCACACACAAACAGTGTTTGCCATTTCTGTCTCCAGAATGATTGAGGAGAGTGGCAAGAGGAGGAGGACCATGGCAGAGAAGAGGCAGCTGTTCATGGAAATGAGTAAGTAGGAAATGTGAAGACATCATGTCCTTGATTCTTCACTGAGAGCTTCCCTGGGCCAGCTGCAGCAGATTGTCCCCATCCTGTCCCCAAGCCCCATGCAGGGACAGCCATCCAGGTGCTGCTCAGGAGGAGAATGCCCAGGGGGAGTCAGATATGCCTGGGGAGCTCATTTATCCCTAGTTCTGGGGAGCTCCTTCCTTAGGGAATGCTCACCTCTGTCATCCATGCCAGTGCCTGAGGTTTGTGGAGAATTATTTCAATGAATAGTGGCAGCAGACAGAGAAGCTTTGGCCGTAAAAATAGATTAAAAATGGCCCTGCAATGCTGGTGTGAGTCAAGAAATGGTTTGGGGGCTGATTTGTGCAGGATTCTCCTCTGGAAAAGCAGAGTTAGGAACTGGTGTTTGCATGGCATCACATTATCCTGCTGTCCTGCAGGAGTCAGGGCTGAAGGGAGTTCCTGGATTGGGCCAGCATGTCCTTAATTCCAGTGACACACTGAGGGAGCTCTGCCTGCAAACTAACTGTTTATACTGGTTTGTTTCCAGAGCAGCATTGTTAGGGAATCAGGGAGTGTCTGGGTGGGAAAGGGCCTTAAATCCCACCCAGTGCCACCCCTGCCATGGCAGGGACACCTGGGACTGTGCCAGGGTGTGCCAGTGTCCAGCCTGGCCTTGGGCACTGCCAAGGATCCAAGGTGGGCACCCTGTGCCAGGGCCTGCCCACCCTGCCAGGGAACAATTCCCCATTGCCAAGATCCCATCCAGCCCTGCCCTCTGGCAGTGGGAGCCATTCCCTGGCTCCTGTCCCTCCATCCTTGTCCCCAGTCCCTCTGCAGCTCTCCTGGAGCCCCTTCAGGCCCTGGCAGTGGCTCCAGGATGTCCCCAGAGCTCAGTTTGTCCCTTGAACCCCCCAGATCTGCACCCCACAGGATTTGTGTGCTGAGAATCAGGAGCCCAGCCCGGAGCCATGGCAGGCAGCAGCACCTTGGGATGACAGGATGCCAACTGGGTTGGGTGGGAAGGGAGCTCAGAGCCCCCCCAGTGCCAGCCCTGCCATGGCAGGGACACCTGGGACTGTGCCAGGGTGTGCCAGTGTCCTGTCCCTCCATCCCTTGTCCCCAGTCCCTCTCCATCCCTCTGCCAGCCCCTCCAGGTGCTGCAGTTGGGTCACCCCAGAGCTTTCCCTTCTCCAGGCTGAACCATCCCAGTTCTCCCAGCCTTTCTTACAGCAGAGCTGCTCCATCCCTCTGATCACCTTGGTGCCTCCTCTGGGCTCTCCCCAGCAGCTCCAGGTCCTTGTGCTGCTGCCCAGGGCTGGGGCAGCTCTGCAGCTGGGCTCTCACCTGGACACAGGGGGCACAGGGGCAGAGCCACCCTGTGTGCCATGCTGGGATGGGTGCAGGAGACTCTGGAGCCTTTTGGCAGGGGCAGAGGGAAGCACCAGCAGGGGCAGAGGGTGCTCAGAGGGAAGCACAGCCCCACAGCAGCACAGGGTGTGCAGAAGGAATCACAGCCCCACAGCAGGTTCAGAGGGAAGCACAGCCCCACAGCAGCAGCACAGGGGAAGCTCAGAGGGAAGCACAGCCCCACAGCAGCAGGTTCAGAGAGTGTTCAGAGGGAAGCACAGCCCCACAGCAGCACAGGGTGCCCAGAGAGAAGCACAGCCCCACAGCAGCAGGTGGAGGGAGTGCTCAGAGGGAAGCACAGCCCCACAGCAGCCCAGCCCCACAGCAGCAGGTTCAGAGGGTGTTTAGAATCAAGCCCAGCCCCAGAACAGCAGGTTCAGAGGGTGCTCAGAAGGAATCACAACCCTACAGCAGCACACAGCAGAGGGTGTTCAGAGGGAAGCCCAGCCCCACAGCAGCAGGTCCAGAGGGTGCTCAGAATCAAGCCCAGCCCCACAGCAGCAGGTTCAGAGGGAAGCTCAGCCCCACAGCAGCAGGTCCAGAGGGTGCTCAGAATCAAGCTCAGCCCCACAGCAGCAGGTTCAGAGGGAAGCTCAGCCCCACAGCAGCAGGTCCAGAGGGTGCTCAGAATCAAGCCCAGCCCCACAGCAGCAGGTCCAGAGGGTGCTCAGAATCAAGCCCAGCCCCACAGCAGCAGGTCCAGAGGGTGCTCAGAATCAAGCCCAGCCCCACAGCAGCAGGTCCAGAGGGTGCTCAGAATCAAGCCCAGCCCCACAGCAGCAGGTCCAGAGGGTGCTCAGAATCAAGCCCAGCCCCACAGCAGCAGGTCCAGAGGGTGCTCAGAATCAAGCCCAGCCCCACAGCAGCAGGTTCAGAGGGTGCTCAGAAGGAAGCACAGCTCCACAGCAGCACAGCTCCACAGGACAGGTTCAGAGGGTTCTCAGAATCAAGCCCAGCCCCACAGCAGCTCTGCTTTGTTGCAGGAGCCCAGAACTTCGACGTGATCCGGCTCTCCACGTACAGAACCGCCTGCAAGCTGCGCTTCGTGCAGAAGAGGTGCAACCGTGAGTGCTGCCTGCCTCTTCTCCCCCCTGCTGCATGGCTGCTGCATTGCTGCACCCCTGGAGGGCAGGGGAGCCCTGACCTGCTGTGTTTAACAGATCTGATGCAGAATTGATTATGGAATTAAACAGGCAGTGAGCCTTGCCCGATGCTCTGCGATATCTTCATGTTTGTTCTTTAATGTTCAGAAAATGTGAGGTCCAAGGGAGCTGTGGTGTTCAGTGCCCTCAGAGCTGGGTGTAGGTGGTGTCAAGCTCTGTGAGGGGCTGTTTCCTCACAGGGAACCCCAGAGCAGCCCCAGTGAGCACAGGGACAGTCCCTGCCTGCAGCTGTCCCTGTGGGGACACGGGCGACATCAGTGACCATGGAGAGCTCTGGGCAGGGCAGGTTCTCCCCTTCCCTGCTGTGAGCTCTGACCTTGGACAGCTCCCAGGTGGATCCCAGGTGAATCCCAGTGAATCCCAGTGGATCCCAGGTGAGCAGGATGCGCTTTGTGCCCTGCCCCTGCTGAGCTGGACGCAGCAAAGAGCAGAGCAGGATAATGTGTGGGAGGAGATCCCTAATCCCAGGGCACAGGAACTGACTGCTGGGGGCTGAGGAGGAGGAGACCAGCAGAAGGGCTGAGGAGGAAGAGGAGGCCAGAAGGAGTCTCAGGTTCTCTAGCTGCTCACTGTGACCAGAGATGTGTCAGAAAGTCTCTTTTCCCACTCCAGTGGTTGAAGAAGGAGTCAGAGGTCTCCGTTTCCCGGTCTCAAGGGTGTTTATTGTTCCTTATCTATAAAATTCTTTCTCCTATCCAGCCAAGCAAGACAGTCAGAGGCTCTGCCTGGCCCCAGGGGGATGTTATCTTTTTATACTAAAAACTACCTGTACAATATTTACAATTACTTTCCAATACCTATCACCCGTGTTAGACAGTGAGCTCCTACTCTAAACCAATCCAGAAGTGCCACCATCCCAGCAGAAGATGGAGGCCAAGAAGAAGAAGGAGAAAGGCTGGACATGCCCAGGTTCCTCCATGTTGCCCCCTGAACCCCCATTCTAAAACCCCAAAATCTATTTTTCACTCTGTGATAAATTCACTATCATTCTACTTAAACTTTCATGGCTTGTAATTCTTCATATAAAGGGTTCTGGCTGTAGTTAGAGTTTTAGGGTTCAAACTCTGTTTGCCAGCCCAGGGCACAAAGGAATGGCAGCTGCAGAGCTCTGCATAGGGCACAAAGGAATGGCAGCTGACAGCTCTGCATAGGGCACTGGTGCCCACAAGAGCCCTTTGGCACCCCTGGGCTGGGCATGGGGCCCTGCAGCTCTCTCTGGTCACAGGGGATGGCACAGCCTGGTCCTTGGGGGCGTTTTGTGTGAGAAATACGAAGTTAGGTCAGTGTGAGGAGGGCATGAGCTCACGCTGGCTGCAGATCACTCTGAAATGTCACCGTGTCCCTGCTCTTTGTGGCTGCTGATCCTTGGCTGTCCCCTCCACCCTCCTGCAAACCTTAAAAGCTTGGGAACATGTCAGGATGTTGCTTCATGTGGTTCTGCAGATGGCTCACTGTGGTTTGGGAAGGGTTTCTGCACGTTGTTAACACTGCTTGGATGCAGCAGGGGAATCTGAGGGAGAGCTTGGGAACCCCAAACCTGTGTTTATAAAACGTTATTATGCTCTGGGTTTGGGAACTGGATCAACTGGAAACTGCCAGAGTTTAACTGGAACAACAAGTTCCTCCTACAAGTCAGCATGAGGGTGTTCAAAATCGCTGTGAACATTTTGTGGTGGATTTAGAGATTCATCAGATCCCAGAGTGGTTTGGGTGTGGGGAGGGCCCTTAAATCCCACCCAGTGCCAGCCCTGCCATGGCAGGGACACCCCCCCGACTGTCCCAGGGTGTCCCAGTGTCCATCCTGGCCTTGGGCACTGCCAGGGATGCAGGGTGGGCACCCTGTGCCAGGGCCTGCCCATGCTGCCAGGGAGGAACTGGGGCTGGTGGCTGAAGCACTGCATGCTCAGGGGGAGACTCTTCTGTTTCTGACAGACCCAGATATCACCAGGATATTTTCTAAAAAATCCCTTTGTCAGGATTTTTCTCCTGAGAAGCCTCAGAAAAGAAATGCAAACAATAATTATCTGACTGCTTAGATTGTGGTCTGGAGGTTACTCACCAGCAGGTGCATCTTTGATTGGTTCCATGGGAATTGTTTTTAATTAATGACCAATCACAGCCAGCTGTGTCAGGACTCTGGTCAGTCACAGGTTTTTATTATTCATTCCTTTCTGGCTTTTTGATGTCTCCTTTCTCTTTCTTTAGTGTAGTTTTAGTATAGCATTTTATGATATGACATGATATGATATAATGTAATATTATGTAATATATAATATATTATATAATATAACACAATATAATATATAATATATATAATGTAATGTATAATATAATATAATATAATATAATACAATATATAATATATATAATGTAATATATAACATAACACCACACAACACAACACATAATATTATATAATATATAATATAATATATAATGTATAATAGATATAATATTATATATAATGTTTTATAATATATAACATATAATAGATTATATAATATATAATATTATATAATAGAAATTATATAATATCTATAATATGGGGCTGTTTAGCCTGGAGAAGAGGAGACTCAGAGGTGACCTTATTGCTCTCTGCACCTTCCTGAAGGGAGGTTGGAGACAGATAGGGATTGGTCTCTGACAGAACTAGAGGACACAGTCTGCAGCTACCTCAGTGTTGGGAAGGATGAAAGTTTGACCAGAAAGTCTCACAGGTATGTGTGCTTGGCAGAAAGATTTTTAAATGTAGAGTCTGATGAAGGAATAGAGATGGAAGCAAGCTTTGATATAGAAGAAAAGAATTGCTGAGCCAGTCCTACTGGATAACCAAGGAGGCAAAGGCTGTGTGAGTTAGAAGGGGTTTGTATGGCTTAGAGCAAAGGATAAACCCACCCCAAACAAGGAGATGTTTGTACCAAGCAGGAAAATAACACAGGCAAACAAGGCAGCAAATGTGGCAAGTAGAAAAAAGGTCTCAGAATTTTCCACTGCAAGAAAACTGAAAAACAACTTCTAGCTTAAACTGTAATGTAATGACTTTTAGTGACTGGAGAACAGTAACATGAATATGGTAATTATAGGAGTTTTGATAGGCTGCAGGTAAAAGTTAAGGTATAGATTGGTTCTGCTGTATTAAGATGCTCAGCAAAGAAAAGTATAGAATGCATTGTGACCAAAACCAAAGTATATAATGCATTTGTAGCCAAAATTAAAGGGTCTTCAGGCTTGTCTGGAGCTGACAGCTGTAGGCACAGCTCCATCACCCACAACCCTGGACTGCTGTAACATCTTGGATACAATAAACTGCATTTTGAAGAGCTGCCTGGAGTCCCACATCCCTCATTTCAGCTTTTACAGTGGCACCCAACGTGGAGCACCATTAGTAAGGGCCTGAATGAGGGATGCAGCTCTCCAGCTGTGGGCACAGCTCTGTCACCCATGACCCTGGACTGCTGTGACTCTTGGATACAATAAACTGCATTTTGAAGAGCTGCCTGGAGTCTCACATCCCTCATTTCAGCTTTTACAGTGGCGCCCAACGTGGGGCACCATTAGTAAGGACCTGAATGAGGGATGCAGGTCTTCAGGCTTGTCTGCAGCTGGAGCTGACACCTGCATGCCCAGGCTCTGCCACCCACGACCCTGGCCTGCTGTAACATCTTGGATACAATAAACTGCATTTTGAAGAGCTGCCTGGAGTCCCACATCTCTCATTTCAGCTTTTACAGTGGCGCCCAACGTGGGGCACCATCCGTAAGAGCCTGAGTGAGGGATGCAGGACTCCAGCTGCATGCACAGGCTCTGCCACCCACAACCCTGGACTGCTGTAACACCTTGGATGTAATAAACTGCATTTTGGAGAGCCCCTGGAGTCCCACATCCCTCATGTAGGCTCTTACAGTATAGGTTGGATATTAGGAAGAAATTTTTCTCCAAAAGGATAATAAAGCTCTGGAATGCTCTTCCCAGGGAGGGGGTGGAATCACCATCTCTGGGTGTGTTTATGAAAAGGCTGGACATGGCACTGGGTGCTATAGTTGAGGTGTTAGGGCATAGGATGATCTTAGAGGTCTCTTCCAACCTCATTATCCTGTGATTCTGTTTTCCCTTTGTTTCCCAGTTCACCTTGTTGATATCTGGAACATGATTGAAGCCTTCAGAGATAACGGCCTTAACACCCTGGACCACAGCACGGAGCTCAACGTGTCCCGCCTGGAAACCATCATCTCCTCCATCTACTACCAGCTGAACAAACGGCTGCCCTCCAGCCACCAGATCAGCGTGGAGCAGAGCATCAGCCTTCTGCTCAACTTCATCCTGGCAGCCTATGACAGGTCAGTGTGCCCCTGGGTGCCAGCCCTGCCAGAGCAGTGCCAGGGCATCAGCCTGCTGCTCAACTTCATCCTGGCAGCCTATGACAGGTCAGTGTGCCCCTGGGTGCCAGCCCTGCCTGCCTGGGCAATGCCAGGGCATCAGCCTGCTGCTCAACTTCATCCTGGCAGCCTATGACAGGTCAGTGTGCCCCCTATGTGCCAGCCCTGCCTGCCTGGCAGTGCCAGTGTGCCCCTGGGTGCCAGCCCTGCCAGAGCAGTGCCAGGGCATCAGCCTGCTGCTCAACTTCATCCTGGCAGCCTATGACAGGTCAGTGTGCCCCCTATGTGCCAGCCCTGCCTGCCTGGCAGTGCCAGTGTGCCCCTGGGTGCCAGCCCTGCCTGTCTGAGCAGCAGGAGTGTGCCCAGGAATGTGCCAGGGCTGCCCTCTGAGGGGGGCTGGGCACTGCTGGGAGCTCTGTGCTGAGCTGGGCTGGGCTCAGACAGGGCAGGGATGGGATGGGGCAGAGCAGGGCAGGGATGAGGCAGAGCAGAGTGGGGATGGGGCAGGGCAGGGATGGGGCAGAGCAGGGCAGGGCTCAGGTAGAGCAGAACAGGGATGGAGCAGGGCAGGGATGGAGCAGAGCAGGGCAGGGATGGGGCAGAGCAGGGCAGGGATGGAGCAGAGCAGGGCTCAGGCAGAGCAGGGATGAGGCAGAGCAGGGCAGGGATGGGATGGGGCGGAGCAGGGATGGGATGAAGCAGAGCAGGGCAGGGATGGAGCAGAGCAGGGCAGGGATGGGGCAGAGCAGGGCTCAGGCAGAGCAGGGATGAGGCAGAGCAGGGCAGGGATGGGATGGGGCGGAGCAGGGATGGGACGAAGCAGAGCAGGGCAGGGATGGAGCAGAGCAGGGATGGGGCAGAGCAGGGATGGGGCAGAGCAGGACAGGGATGGGGCAGAGCAGAGCAGGGATTGAGCAGAGCAGAGCAGGGATGGGGCAGAGCAGAGCAGGGATTGAGCAGAGCAGAGCAGGGATTGAGCAGAGCAGGGCAGGGATGGGGCAGAGCAGGGCAGGGATGGGGCAGAGCAGGGCAGGGATGGGGCAGAGCAGAGCAGGGATGGGGTAGAGCAGGGATGGGGCAGAGCAGGGATGAAGCAGAGCAGAGCAGGGATGGGGCAGAGCAGGGATGGGGCAGAGCAGGGCTCAGGCAGAGCAGAGCAGGGCTCAGGCAGAGCAGGGCAGGGATTGAGCAGAGCAGAGCAGGGATTGAGCAGAGCAGGGCAGGGCTCAGGCAGAGCAGAGCAGGGATGGGGTAGAGCAGGGATGGGGCAGAGCAGGGCAGGGATGGGGCAGAGCAGGGATGAAGCAGAGCAGAGCAGGGATGGGGCAGAACAGGGATGAACCAGGGCAGGGCTCAGGCAGAGCAGAGCAGGGATTGAGCAGAGCAGGGCAGGGCTCAGGCAGAGCAGAGCAGGGATGAAGCAGGGCAGGGCTCAGGCAGAGCAGGGCAGGGATGGGGCAGAGCAGAGCAGGGCTCAGGCAGAGCAGAGCAGGGATGGGGCAGAGCAGGGCAGGGATTGAGCAGAGCAGGGCAGGGCTCAGGCTCCCTCTCCAGGAGCTCAGCAGCACGGCAGGCTGTGCTTTAATAAAAATGCCCATCCCTCCTGGAATGCTCAGAGTGCTCAGAGTGCTCACAGAAAGTGCCGCTGGCACCATCAGAACCTTCAACATTCCCCTTGGCAGGTACAGTCCCTGAATCCTGGAGTGGTTTGGGTGGCAAGGGACTGTACCGGCTATCCAGTGCCACCCCTGCCATGGCAGGGACACTGCCACTGTCCCAGGGTGCTCCTACCCCAATGTCCAGCCTGGCCTAGGGTGCCCTTCCTGGGAATTCTGCTTGGCTGGGTGCTCTGAGGAGGAATTTGTGCCCTGGCACAGCTGGAATGCTGCTCTGGCACATCTGGAATGCTGCAGTGGGCCCTGGCAGGGCCAGCAGGGCAGGGGGAGTTGCCTGGGCTGGGCGAGGAGCTGGGGTTGGCACCAGTGGCACATCCACATGGATGTCCCTGCTGTAGGACCTGCTGCACTGGGGACATGTGGAGGGTGAGGAAGGAGCCTCACAGGCCTGGCCTGGCTTGAGCCAGTCCCCAGTTCTGCTTCCATTCCTGTGGCCATTCCTGGGTTTAAATCTCCTCTTACAGGGGATTCAGGATCTTACAGAAGGTTTTCCCTTTTTCCCTGCTGATGGAATTGAGGTGGCACAGAGCTGGGCAGGTTCCTCAGCAGCTGCTCCTGGGGCAGAGTGGATCTGGAAGGGAGGAGTTTGGGGTTTGGGTGATTTATAAACAGTGTCAGGGGACAGGCCCAGTGTCTGGGGGCACCAGAGAGAGCTTTCCAAGGACAGGCTGTGTCCTGGGAGGAGACACTGATGGCTTTGGGCACTGCTTTTTCTGGGAGCTAATCCCAAGCTGAACTTTGATATAAAATCATGTCTGGTAAAGAGTGAAAGGGGAGGGGGCTGAGGCTGTGACTTAGAGGGGTTTGGATTTCCAGGAGAGCTTTGCCCTGGGCTGATCCCCCAGAATGGGCAGCAGGAAAGGGGGGATTCTGTCCCTGTGCCCAGGTGAGAGCCCACCTGCCCTGGGCACTCCAACAGCACAAGGACCTGGAGCTGCTGGACAGAGCCCAGAGGAGCCTCAGAGCTGCTCCAGGGCTGGGAGAGCTGGGGGTGCTCACCTGGATGGGAGAAGGATCCAGGGAGAGCTCAGAGCCCCTGGCAGGGCCTGAAGGGGCTCCAGGAGAGCTGGAGAGGGACTGGGGACAAGGATGGAGGGACAGGAGCCAGGGAATGGCTCCCACTGCCAGAGGGCAGGGATGGGTGGGAGATTGGGAATGAGGAATTGTTCCCTGGCAGGGTGGGCAGGCCCTGGCACAGGGTGCCCAGAGCAGCTGTGGCTGCCCCTGGATCCCTGGCAGTGCCCAAGGCCAGGCTGGACACTGGGACAGTGGGAGCTGTGCCTGCCATGGCAGGGGTGGCACTGGGGGGGCTCTGAGCTCCCTTCCCACCCAAACCACTCTGGGTCCTGCTTCTCCAGGCCCTTGCCCAAAGCCCCTCTCAGCTCTCTCAGAGACTCCCTTCAGGGATTTCTGCTTTTCCAGCTCTCTCCATGCCACTCCAAATTCCCTGGCCAGCATGTTTACTTACCGTTACTTGAAATGCTGGGAGTTGCTGGAGGGGCTGTTGTTATTCCCATGATTTCTGGGATTCTGGTGTTGTTGTTATTCCCATGATTTCTGGAGCTCTGGGATGGTTGTTGTTATTATTCCCATGATTTTTGGGGCTCTGGGGTGGTGATTGTTGTTATTCCCATGATTTCTGGGGCATTGTTATTTGTTGCTCCCATGATTTCTGGGGCTCTGGGGTGGCTGTTGTTATTCCCATAATTTCTGGCATTCTGGGCTGTGGCTGTCGTTGTTCCCATGATTTCTGGGGCTCTGGGGTGGCTGTTGTTATTCCCGTGATTTCTGGGGTGGCTGTTGTTATTCCCATTATTTCTGGGCTGGTTATTTTTGTTCCCATTATTTCTGTGATTCTGGGGTGGTTGTTGTTATTCCCATGGTTTCTGGGGCTCTGGGCTGGTTGTTGTTATTCCCATGATTTCTGGGGTTGTGGTTTTTGTTATTCCCATTATTTCTGGGGTGGCTGTTGTTATTCCCATGATTTCTGGGGTTCTGGGGTGGTTATTTTTGGTCCCATTATTTCTGTGATTCTGGGGTGGTTGTTGTTGTTGTTCCCATGATTTCTGGGGTGGCTGTTGCTTTTGTTCCCATTATTTCTGTGATTCTGGGGTGGTTGTTATTGTTATTCCCATTATTTCTGTGATTCTGGGGTGGCTGCTGTCGTTCCCACGATTTTTGGGGTGGTTTTGTCTCCATCCCTGTGCAGTTCTCACAGGTGCCTTTCCCTGCAGTGAGGGCCATGGGAAGCTGACAGTGTTCTCAGTGAAAGCCATGCTGGCCACCATGTGTGGGGGGAAGATCCTGGACAAGCTCAGATGTGAGTACCCCTGAGGAATCCCACCCTTTATGGACTCTTTCCTTCCCTGTGTTTGTTCTGTTCAGTTCTGGAGGGTTTTATTGTGCTGATTTTGTGATCTTTCCACTGAGCTGGGGCTGTGCAGAGTTCCAGAGTCATTAAGGTGGGACAGTCCCTTCCAGCCCATGCTGTGCCCATTGTCCCCACATTGTCCCCAGAGCACTGGGTGCCACATCCAGGCCTCCTGGGACACCTCCAGGGATGTTTGTTCCATATTCTAATTCCTGGTTATCCTGAGCCCAGGACTGAGGAGCCTTCCCAAGCCCATTCCATTAATTCAGCACTTTTTTAAATGGAGAACTTGAGGGCTGATTTCCAATAGGAATGTCCCAGGTGTCACTATTTCCCTGCTTTGGGGGTGTTGGAGGTTCCTGTGAATCTCCTGAGGCTCTCTGCACCTTCTCACCCTGCAATCCCAGCTGCTGAGGTAGAATCCCAGGATGGTTTGGGTTGGAAGGGACCTGGGGACACCTCCCAGTGTCCCAGGCTGCTCCCAGCCCTGTCCCTGAGCCCTGCTGACCCCTGGGCTCAGTTCCTTTCCTCTCTGAGCAAACCCCAAATCCTGCTGGATGAGCACACAGAACAGGATTCCTCCAACTGGAGAGAAACGTGGTGGTGGAAGAGTTCTAGAAAATCAGTTCTGGGGAATCCTGAGCAGGATGGGAACAGCAAAGAGCTGCTCCTTCCCCTTCCAGCTGCTCCCTGCTCTGGATTTCTTCTCAGCATTATGATTGTGCTGCTTGGCTTTCCCCCTCTCTTTCCTCTTGGTTTTCTCAGCTTTTACAGAGGCACCTGAGAGCTGTTTTAAAAGATTTTATTCTATTATCAGTGTCAGAGATTTTATTCTATTAAGAATAATCTTATTCTATTAAGAACAAAATCTTAAAAAGATTTATTAAAAGATCTTATTCTCATAAGAATAAAATCTTTAAAATATTTTATTTTTTTTTTATAAAAAGGTTTTTATTCTATTATCAGTATTATCAGTGAGACACCAGAGATGTAAAACCCAATGCCATCCCATCAGAATCCAACCCATTTCTTGGTTACAACAGCTTAGAAATGTTTTTTGGCTTCTTAGCTTTTGCCACACAGTGCTGCTACACCAATCACCTCTATTTTTTCTCCACATTGTCTTGCTGCAATGTATTTTCATAGTTCTAATTCTATAAAATACCTAGTCTTGTTTTACTCTTTACAAATCCATTTCCCACATCTCTCCCTGGTTACTGACCCACTTCACTCCCAAAATCTCCCTGTGCAGAGGGATCCCAGCCCAGCCTCCCTTCCCTGAGCAGGCTGGGGCTCTCTGCAAATCCTGGGATTTGTGTTTTTCATGTTTTCTCATCCCATGGTGGGGACAGGACAGGGTCCTGAGAGTGTCCCCATGGCACAGAGGGGCTGGGGGCCCTTCCCTGGCTCTGGAACTTCCTGGCATGGGCAGCTCCTTGTGGGGCTGTGCAAGGCAGGGATCCATCCTGCTGGATTTGCCAGCAATTCCGACATGGGAAGGGATGAGAATCTTGATTCTGTGTTTCAGAAGGCTGATTTATTATCTTATGATATGTATTATATTAAAGGAAAATGATATGTTAAAACTATACTAAAAGAATAGAAGAAAGGATTTCATCAGGGGAAAAGGGAAGGGAAGGGAAGGGAAGGGAAGGGAAATGTTGTGACTGACCAGAGAGTCTGAGCCAGCTGACTGTGATTAGCCATTGATTAGAAACAACCACATGAGACCAATCACAGACGCACCTGTTGCATTCCACAGCAGCAGATAATCATTGTTTACATTTTGTTCCTGAGGCTTTTCAGGAGAAATATCCTGCAAAAGAATTTTTCATAAAATGTGTCTGTGACAGATCCCAGGATCCCTGAGGCTGGAAAATCCCTCCCAGCCCACCCAGTCCCAGCTGTGCCCAGTGCCCACCTTGTCCCCAGGGCCCTGAGTGCCACATCCAGGAATTCCTGGGGCACCTCCAGGGGTGGGCACCCCAAACCTCCAAGGCCTGAGCCCCCTTTCCATGGGGAAATTCCTCCTGGTGTCCAGCCTGAGGCTGTTCCCTCTCATCCTGTCACCAGCTGCCCTTTGAAAGGATGTCCTCCTTTTTATTTATTTATTTTTATTTATTACATCCTGCTTTTTAGTATTTCCAGTTTCACTGCCAGTTCCCCATGTGGAATTTTCCCACTTTGACCACAAAGCCACATTTTTCACTGCAAGACAAACATTGGTGGGGTTTGGGGGGTTTTTAATTTCCTCTTGGCACAGCCTGAGCTGTTCTCTCTCATTTTCAGATTTCCATACCTTGAATTTCTCTCCCATTAGGATCACTTCACTGCCTGCTCCATCTGAGCACACCCAGGAGGTTTCAGCCCATTTTAAATACAATTGTGTCCTGTCCCTGTTGTGTCCCACCCTGCCAGGTTCATTGCAGACCTTCAGCTCCTGTGCAGGAGGATTCTGCTCCAGAATTGGATTAGGATTCTGGAATTTTTGCTCTCTAATTTTAGTTGTTCCCATTGGTTTCGTTTTGTGTGCATTTTCATCCTGACCTTTTTTTTCCACATTCAGTTTCTAGGTTAAGTCTAATTTTTCTGGCTGGCTTGTTTTTCTAAAATACACAAATCCACCATTTAAAATATATTTTTGTTCTTTTTTCCCCCCATTTCTCCTAATATGTTTTCTTTATAAAAGATGTTATAAATAATAACGTTATAAAAATAATGTTATAAACATTATTCAAGGGACCTTCAGTTCAGGCTGCTCTGTTCAGTCAGTGATACAAATTCCAGGTGTCTTTATCCCTCTCAACTAAGGCATTGCAGGTTTCTTCCTGAGCTCATTCTTTCAGAAAACTGGGATAATTCCTCCAGTTTACTGGAAATGTGCCTTTCTGAGAGTGTCTTTTTTTCTGGAGCTGGTTTTGATCACTGAAATGAAGGTTGTTTTCTGCCAGCATGAGCTTTTTGATGTTTAATTACCGATGGTGCCTGAAATAACAGCAGAGAGGGCTCAGTGCCACCGAGGAGATCTGGGATCTGTCACATCCTGGGCAATTCTAGGTCGTGTTTCCTTTGGTGAATCCTCCCCTTGGAGCATCCCAGGCTCTGGGGGTGCCTCAGGGCCCAGCTGGCTCTGTGAGAGATCTCTGCAAGGAGATTCTGGGTCCCAGGACAGTTCTGGTTTCTGTTTGACACCGTTGAGATCTGGTTGACATCATTGTTCTGTCGTGCTCTCTGCATCCTGCCCCTGGGATCTGGAGCTCTGGGGAGGGCATCAGGGACCCCCAGGGCTCAGGAGGAGCAGGGACAGGGAGTGGGGCACCTGCAGCACCTCTCCCTTCTCCTTCCATCCTTGCAGACATCAGGGAACCGCTCAGCCACTTTTTGCTGTCAGGAATATATTTGTTTCCACAGAGCTGCTTAAAAAGTGTGAACTCCTCTGATCACAAATGTTCTCAGAATGCCAGAATAGTTTGGGCTGGAAGGGACCTTAAATACCACCCCATTAAATCCCACCCCATTTCACCCCTGCCATGGCAGGGACACCTCCCACTGTCCCAGGGTGTCCCAGTGTCCAGCCTGGCCTTGGGCACTGCCAGGGATCCGGGGGCAGCCCCAGCTGTGCCAGGGCCTGCCCACCCTGCCAGGGAACAATTCCCAATTCCCAGTATCCCAGATCCAAAATGGGATCTGATTCCTGTTCCCAGCTGTGCATCTGGGGTTGAGCTCGGTGCCCTCAGCTTGCAGGGGCTCCTGGTGAGGCTGGGGAGGGAATGGAGCCCCAGGAGAGGCTGAGGGAGCTGGGAAGGGAATGGAGCCCCAGGAGGGGCTGAGGGAGCTGGGAAGGGAATGGAGCCCCAGGAGGGGCTGAGGGAGCTGGGAAGGGAATGGAGCCCCAGGAGGGGCTGAGGGAGCTGGGAAGGGAATGGAGCCCCAGGAGAGGCTGAGGGAGCTGGGAAGGGAATGGAGCCCCAGGAGGGGCTGAGGGAGCTGGGAAGGGAATGGAGCCCCAGGAGAGGCTGAGGGAGCTGGGAAGGGAATGGAGCCCCAGGAGGGGCTGAGGGAGCTGGGAAGGGAATGGAGCCCCAGGAGGGGCTGAGGGAGCTGGGAAGGGAATGGAGCCCCAGGAGAGGCTGAGGGAGCTGGGAAGGGGCTCAGCCTGGAGAAAAGGAGGCTCGGGGGGGACCTTGTGGCTCTGCACAAGTCCCTGCCAGGAGGGGACAGCCAGGGAACAGGGACAGGACAAGGGGAAATGGCCTCAGGCTGGGCCAGGGCAGGCTCAGGTTGGACATCAGGAGGAATTTCTGCATGGAAAGGGGGCTCAGGCCTTGGCAGGGGCTGCCCAGGGAGGTTTGCAGTGCCCATCCCTGCAGGTGTCACCTGCATGTGGCACTGAGTGCCCTGGGCTGGGCACAAGGTGGGCATTGGGCACAGGTTGGGATTTTCCAGCCTGAATGATCCTGGGCTGTGGTGCCCCTGCCATCCCCCGTGCCCTCAGTGGGCATTTCCCTGGAGCTCTGCCAGCCGTGGCACTGGCACAGCTGAGTTCCCCTCTGGAGCCTCCTCTGGGGTTCTGTAGGTTCAGGTTCCAGCTGTGTTCCACTCTGGGGTTCTGTAGGATCAGCTTCCAGCTGTGTTCCCCTGGAGTTCTCCTGCTCTGCTCCCTCTCTGTCCCAGCTGTTCATGGGATCCATAGGATGGGATGGGATGGGATGGGATCCATGGGATGGGATAATGGGATGGGATAATGGGATGGGATGGGATGGGATAATGGGATGGGATGGGATCCATGGGATGGGATAATGGGATGGGATGGGATAATGGGATGGGATGGAATAATGGGATCCATGGCATGGGATAATGGGATCCATGGCATGTCATGGCATGGGATCCATGGAATGGGATAATGGGATGGGATAATGGGGTGGGATGGGATGGGATCCATGGGATAATGGGATGCGATAATGGGTTGAGATAATGGGATGGGATGGGATAATGGGATGGGGTGGGATGATGGGATCCATGGGATGGGATCCATGGAATGGGATGAGATAATGGAATGAGATAATGGAATGAGATAATGGGATGGCATGGCATGGCATGGCACGGCATGGGATCCATGGGATGGGATAATGGGATGGGATGGCGTGGCATGGCATCCATGGGATGGGATCCATGGGATGGGATCATGGGATGGGATAATGGGATGGCACGGCATGGCATGAGATGGGATAATGGGATGGGTTAATGGGATCCATGGGATAATGGGATGGGATCCATGGAATGGGATGGCATGGAATGGCATGGATTCCATAGGATGGGATGGGATAATGGGATGCGATAACGGCATGGCATGGCATGGCATGGCATGGCATGGCATGGCCTGGAGGAAGCAGGGACTGGGAGCCCTGACCTGGGCAGATCCTGCCCTGCCATCACCCTGCTCCGAGCCCAGCTCAGGGAACCCCTCGGGGTGCACGGGAGCCGTTCCCGCAGTGGCCCCACATTGATGGGGGTTTATTGTATTTCCTTACAGATATTTTCTCTCAGATCTCAGATTCCAACGGGCTGCTGGTGTTCCCCAAGTTCGAGCAGTTCCTGCGGGAGGTGCTGAAGCTGCCCACGGCCGTGTTCGAGGGGCCCTCCTTCGGCTACACCGAGCACTCGCTGCGCACCTGCTTCCCGCAGCAGGTCAGGGAGGGGATTGGGGATTTGGGGTCTGGGATTGGGGTCTGGGATTGGGGTCTGGGATTTGGGGTTTGGGGTGTGAGATTGGGGATTTGGGGCTGGGGATTTGGGGTGTGGGATTGGGGTCTGGGATTGGGGATTTGGGGTTGGGGATTGGGGTGTGGGGTTGGGGATTTGGGGTTTGGGGTCTGGGATTTGGGGTCTGGGATCGGGGATTGGGGGTCTGGGGTTGGGGATTTGAGGTTTGGGATTTAGGGTCTAGGATCGGGGATTGGGGATTTAGGGTCTGGGATTGGGAATCAGAGATTTGGGGTCTGGGATTTGGGGTCTGGGATTGGGCATTTGGGGTCTGGGATTTGAGGTGTGGGATTGGGGATTTGGGGTCTGTGGTCTGGGTTTGGGGGTCGGAGATTTGGGGGTTTGGGGTCTGGGATTGGGGATCGGGGATTGGGGGTTTGGAGTCTGGTATTGGAGATTTGGGGGTGAGAGATTGGGGGTTTGGGGTCTGGGATTTGGGGATTTGGGGATTTAGGGTCTGGGATTGGGGATTTGGGATTTGGGATTGGGGGTTTGGGGTCTGGGGTTGGGGATTTGGAATCGGACATTGGGAATTTGGGATCGAGAATTTGGGGGTTTGGGGTCTGGGGTGTGGGATTGGGGATTTGGGATCTGGGATTGGGGATAAGGGATTTGTGGTCTGAAATCGGGGGTTTGGGAATCAGGGATTGGGGATCAGAGATTCAGGATTTGGGATTGGGGACTGGGGGTCGGGGATTTGGGGATTTCAGATTTCAGATTAGGGATTGGGGATCTGAGATTCAGGATTGGGGATCGGGGATTTGGGGATCTGGGATTGAGGGTCTGTCTGGGATTGTGAGTCGGGGATTGGGGATCACAGATCGGGGATCTGGGATTTGGGATCAGGGATTCAGGATTTCGGATCAGGGACTGGGGATCGGGGATTTGGGATTGAGGATTCGGGATTGGGGATCTGAGATCTGGGATCAGGGATTTGGGGTCTGGGATTGATGGTCTGGGATTGGGGGTCAGAGATTTGGGGGTCTGGGACTGAGGATTTGGGATTGGGGATCTGGGATTTGAGATCAGGGATCTGGGATGTGAGATTTGGGATTCAGGATTTGGGATTCGGGGTTCCCAGGGCATTGGGGCTGGGGGTCACTGAGGTCCCCTGTACAACCCAAGCACTTTGAAACAGTGCACAATAAGCAGCTGAAGGATTTTCTGCGTTTCAGTTGGTTCCCCTCCGTGAAGGGCCCCCCCTGTTCCCCATCAGGACATCAGCAATGACTCATTCCTTCCCCAGAACACAAACCATGCCATTTTCACTGTTTTCCCTTGATTTTTCAAAGCTTTTTCACTGTGTTAAGACAATTAGTTTAACAAGTCACTTCCAGGATCTGTTCAAAGTAAGCACCTTCTGTGCAGCAGTTTATTTTTAAATCCATTGCAGTTGCATTTTAATTGTTCCAATGATTTGTTTCTCATTTGAGGTAATGTAAATAATATAACTAATCCCAAAATCAACTCTAAACATGAACTTGATTGATCTTAGGCCTGAAATTAAATGTTTAGACTCTGGGCATGATGATGCTCCAGCAGAAACATTTCTGCAGCATTTGATGTAAAATTTATAGTGACTAAATATAAGTTAATTAGCAATTAGCGTGTTTGGAATGTGGCACAGTAGGAAACAGCCTTTGATTTCAGAATCAGTGACGCTCCAGATTTACATCTGATATTGGGAATTGGGAATTGTGCCCTGGCACAGGGTGCCCGCCCTGGATCCCTGGCAGTGCCCAAGGCCAGGCTGGACTTTGGGGCTTAAAAAGTGTAAATTGCTTTCATTATAAATGTTCTCAGAATCGCAGACTGGTTTGGGTTGGGAGGGAGTTGAATCCCACCCAGTGTCCATGGCAGGGACACTGCCACTGTCCCAGGTGCTCCGGCCCCAGTGCCCAGCCTGGCCTTGGGCACTGCCAGGGACCCAGGCGCAGTGGAGGTGTCCCTGCCATGGCAGGGGTGGCACTGGGGGATTTTTAAGGTCCCCTCCCACCCCAGCCATCCCTGATTGCATGGCTGTGGCAGCACAGGAACGTTCCTGGCAGGCACAATTGGAGCAGTGTGGCAGTGATGTTGGGAGGGTGCCCAGGATGAGGTGAGGGGTCAGAATTTCACTCCAAGGTCTCAGAAGGCTGAGATAATATATCATGTCATGTCATGTCATGTCATGTCATGTCATGTCATGTCATGTCATATCATATCATATTATGTCATATCATATCATATCAATAATATTTCATCAATTATAAAAATTATTAAAATATTAAAAATATTTAAGTATTAAATTGAATATTAAATGAATATTGAAATATTAATCTAAATATTAAATAAGTAATAAATATTAAAATAATATTTAAATATTAACTATTAAAATATTAAAATAATACAATATTAAAATTTATCATATTTATTAAAATTATTATATCATATCATCATATTTTATTAATTATAAAATTATTACATTATTAAATGTTAAAATATTAAAAACATTAAAGTATTAAATTAAATATTAAAAAAGTAATAAATAAACATTAAATGAATATTAAAATATTAAGATATTAATATATTAAAGATTATTTATTAAATTATTTATTAAAATTACAATATTATATTATATTATATTATATTATATTATATTATGTTATATTATATTATATCAATTATTAAAATTATTATAATATTAAAATATTAAGATATTAAAGTATTGAATTGAAAATTAAATGAATATTTACATATTAAATGAAATATTAAATAAATAATAAATAAATATTAAATTAAGTATTAAGATATTAAGATATTTAAAATCATAAAATTATTTATTAAAATTATATTATACCATATC
Organism: Melozone crissalis; assembly: GCF_028551555.1. NCBI lineage: Eukaryota > Metazoa > Chordata > Aves > Passeriformes > Passerellidae > Melozone > Melozone crissalis. Next base: position 657,178 of record NW_026535921.1, on the reverse strand, counting down.
ATATTATATTTCATTAATTATTAAATTATTAAAATAGTAAAATATTATATTATTACATCAAATAATTAATAAATATTGAAATATTACATGGAATATTAACTAAAATGAAGAAATATTAAATGAAGTATTAAAATATTAAATATTAATGTATAAAATATGAAATAATTTATTTAAATTATCATATTATATTAAAGTATATTAATTAAATTATATACTAAAACCATACTAAAGAAAGAGAAAGGTTTCATCAGAAGGCTTGACAAGAATGACAATAAAAACCCAGACTCACCAAGTCTGACACAGCTGCGATTGACCATTAATTAAAAACAATTCACGTGTTTGGATAAACAATCTCCAGCCACATGGCCAAAAATCAAACCATGGAGAGGCTGATGCTTCATCTTCTCAGGAGAAAAGCCCTGCTGAAGGGATTTTTCAGCAAATCTCACAGACAGAGAAGCTGTCGGTCTGGAGGAGCCCTGGCATGGGAAATGCCCTTGGCCGTGCCCCCAGCGCTCCCTGTGCTCTCCCTGCAGAAGAAGGTGATGCTCAACATGTTCCTGGACACGCTGATGGCCGACCCTCCTCCCCAGTGCCTTGTGTGGCTGCCCCTCATGCACAGACTGGCCCACGTTGAAAATGGTAAATGCAGAATTTCCCTGCTGGGAGCCTGGGGTGCTCTGTGCTTGTGCAGAATTTCCCTGCTGGGAACCTGGGGTGCTCTGTTCTTGTGCAGCATTGCCCTGCTGGCAGCCTGGGGTGCTCTGTGCTTGTGCAGCATTGCCCTGCTGGCAGCCTGGGGTGCTCTGTGCTTGTGCAGCATTGCCCTGCTGGCAGCCTGGGGTGCTCTGTCCTTGTGCAGCATTGCCCTGCTGGGAACCTGGGGTGCTCTGTGCTTGTGCAGCATTTCCCTGCTGGGAACCTGGGGTGCTCTGTGCTTGTGCAGCATTGCCCTGCTGGGAACCTGGGGTGCTCTGTGCTTGTGCAGCATTGCCCTGCTGGCAGCCTGGGGTGCTCTGTGCTTGTGCAGCATTGCCCTGCTGGGAACCTGGGGTGCTCTGTGCTTGTGCAAACATTTCCCTGCTGGCAGCCTGGGGTGCTCTGTGCTTGTGCAGCATCTCCCTGCTGGGAACCTGGGGTGCTCTGTGCTTGTGCAGAATTTCCCTGCTGGGAACCTGGGGTGCTCTGTGCTTGTGCAAACATTTCCCTGCTGGCAGCCTGGGGTGCTCTGTGCTTGTGCAAACATTTCCCTGCTGGGAACCTGGGGTGCTCTGTGCTTGTGCAGCATCTCCCTGCTGGCAGCCTGGGGTGCTCTGTGCTTGTGCAGCATTGCCCTGCTGGCAGCCTGGGGTGCTCTGTGCTTGTGCAGCATTGCCCTGCTGGGAGCCTGGGGTGCTCTGTGCTTGTGCAGCATTGCCCTGCTGGGAACCTGGGGTGCTCTGTGCTTGTGCAGCATCTCCCTGCTGGGAGCCTGGGGTGCTCTGTGCTTGTGCAGCATTGCCCTGCTGGCAGCCTGGGGTGCTCTGTGCTTGTGCAGCATTGCCCTGCTGGCAGCCTGGGGTGCTCTGTGCTTGTGCAGCATTGCCCTGCTGGCAGCCTGGGGTGCTCTGTGCTTGTGCAGCATCGCCCTGCTGGGAACCTGGGGTGCTCTGTGCTTGTGCAGCATTGCCCTGCTGGCAGCCTGGGGTGCTCTGTGCTTGTGCAGCATCGCCCTGCTGGGAACCTGGGGTGCTCTGTGCTTGTGCAGCATTGCCCTGCTGGGAACCTGGGGTGCTCTGTGCTTGTGCAGCATTGCCCTGCTGGGAGCCTGGGGTGCTCTGTGCTTGTGCAGCATTGCCCTGCTGGCAGCCTGGGGTGCTCTGTGCTTGTGCCTTCCTGTCCTGGCCCAGAGCACCCCAGAGCTGGTGGGGTCACATTCCTGGGGATGTGGGGTGGGGACTGGCTGGGTGTGAGAGCAGCAGCAGGGCAAACGCCGTGGATTTTAGTTAAAATGACATTTCCTGAATGTTCCTGAGGCTGAGGGAGCTGGGAGAGGAGAAAAGGAGGCTCAGGGGGGACCTTGTGGCTCTGCACAAGTCCCTGCCAGGAGGGGACAGCCAGGGGACAGGGACAGGACAAGGGGAAATGGCCTCAGGCTGGGCCAGGGCAGGCTCAGGGTGGACACCAGGAGGAATTTCTGCATGGAAAGGGTGCTCAGGCCTTGGCAGGGGCTGCCCAGGGAGGTTGGCAGTGCCCATCCCTGCAGGTGTCACCTGCATGTGGCACTGAGTGCCCTGGGCTGGGCACAAGGTGGGCATTGGGCACAGCTGGGCTGGATGGGCTGGGAGGGATTTTCCAGCCTCAGGGATCCTGGGGTTTTTAAATTAATTTTGATGGTGGCAATTTAAATATGATGGGGTCAAGTCCTCACCAGGAGGTGAGGAGGTGGATGTGGTTAAAATGTTGGGTGAACTCCAGGGCAAAGGGATCTTGGTTTGATCCTGGTTTGATCCTGGCATTCCCTGGCAGCAGCCAGGAGCAGGAGGGCACCAAGCTGGGCTGCTCCCCTTCACTGGGATCCTTCCCATCCAAATCCCAGTTTTAGCCCTTGCAGAAAAATGAAAAACAGAAATAATACCACAAGAAAAAACCCACAAACAAAATCCTAAACAAACCAACCCCACAAAAACCTAAACAAACAAAGCCCAAGAAAACAACGACAGAAAATAAAAACCACAAACAAAAATCCAACAAAACAACCAAAAAGCAAGAAAAGGCAAAAAAACCCACTGGGTTATTGTAATTCCTTCCCCTCATCAGGATTTCGGGGTTTGGGTTATTTTTATTCCTTCCCATCATCAGGAAATCAGGGTTTTGTGTTTTGGGTTATTGGTATTTTTTCACCTCATCAGGAAATCAGAGTTTGGGTTATTATTTATTCCCATCATCAGGAAATCAGGGTTTGGGTTATTTTTATTCCTTCCCTTCATCAGGAAATCAGAGTTTGGGTTATTGTTATTCTTTCCCCTCATCAGAAAATCAGGGTTTGGGTTATTTTTATTCCTCTCATCAGGAAATCAGGGCTTGGGTTATTGTTCCTACTCCTCTCATCAGGAAATCAGGGTTTTGTATTTTGGGTTATTGGTATTTTTTCCCCTCATCAGAAAATCAGGGTTTGGGTTATTGGTATTCCTTCCCCTCATCAGGAAATCAGGGTTTGGGTTATTTTAATTCCTCTCATCAGGAAATCAGGGTTTTGTATTTTGGGTTATTGGTATTTTTTCCCTTCATCAGGAAATGAGGGTTTGGGATATTGATATTCCTTCCCCCCATCAGGATATCATGGTTAGGGTTATTATTCCTTCCCTCATCAAAATATCATGGTTAGGGTTATTGTAATTCCTTCCCCTCATCAGGAAATCAGGGGTTGGGTTATTTTTTTTCCCGTCACCAGGAAATCAGGGTTTGGGTTATTTTTATTCTTCTCATCAGGAAATGAGGGTTTGGGTTTTTGGTGTTGCTTGCCCTCATCAAGAAATCTGGATTTTGGTTATTATTCTTTCCCCTCATCAGGAAATCAAGGTTTGGGTTTTTGGTGTTGCTTCCCCTCATCAGGATATCAGGGTTCACCAAAAATCCCCTGAAAGTTTTGTTTTCTTTGTGTTTCCCCCAGTCTTCCACCCCGTGGAGTGCTCGTACTGCCACTGTGAGAGCATGATGGGCTTCAGGTACCGCTGCCAGCAGTGCCACAACTACCAGCTGTGCCAGAACTGCTTCTGGAGGGGCCATGCCAGCGGCCCCCACAGCAACCAGCACCAGATGAAGGAGCACTCCTCGTGGGTAAGGCCTTCCTCATGGCAGGGAACATCCTCTTGGTCAGAGCACTCCTCTTGGGTAAGGGGCACTCCTCATGGGCAGGGCACGCCTCGTGGGTAAGGCCTTCCTCATGGCAGGGAACCTCCTCTTGGTCAGAGCACTCCTCATGGGTAAGGCCTTCCTCATGGCAGGGACACCTCCTCTTGGTCAGAGCGCTCCTCATGGGTAAGGGGCACTCCTCATGGGCAGGGCACGCCTCGTGGGTAAGGCCTTCCTCATGGCAGGGAACATCCTCTTGGTCAGAGCACTCCTCTTGGGTAAGGGGCACTCCTCTTGGTCAGAGCGCTCCTCGTGGGTAAGGGGCACTCCTCATGGGCAGGGCACGCCTCGTGGGTAAGGCCTTCCTCATGGCAGGGAACCTCCTCCTTGGTCAGAGCACGCCTCGTGGGTAAGGCCTTCCTCATGGCAGGGAACATCCTCCTTGGTCAGAGCGCTCCTCGTGGGTAAGGCCTTCCTCATGGCAGGGAACCTCCTCCTTGGTCAGAGCGCTCCTCGTGGGTAAGGCCTTCCTCATGGCAGGGAACCTCCTCCTTGGTCAGAGCGCTCCTCGTGGGTAAGGCCTTCCTCATGGCAGGGACACCTCCTCCTTGGTCAGAGCGCTCCTCGTGGGTAAGGCCTTCCTCATGGCAGGGAACCTCCTCCTTGGTCAGGGCACTCCTCGTGGGTAAGGGGCACTCCTCATGGGCAGGGCACGCCTCGTGGGTAAGGCCTTCCTCATGGCAGGGAACATCCTCCTTGGTCAGAGCGCTCCTCATGGGTAAGGCCTTCCTCATGGCAGGGACACCTCCTCTTGGTCAGAGCGCTCCTCATGGGTAAGGCCTTCCTCATGGCAGGGACACCTCCTCCTTGGTCAGGGCACTCCTCAGGTAAGGCCTTCCTCATGGCAGGGACACCTCCTCCTTGGTCAGAGCGCTCCTCGTGGGTAAGGCCTTCCTCATGGCAGGGAACATCCTCCTTGGTCAGGGCACTCCTCGTGGGTAAGGGGCACTCCTCATGGGCAGGGCACGCCTCGTGGGTAAGGCCTTCCTCATGGCAGGGAACCTCCTCTTGGTCAGAGCGCTCCTCATGTGTAAGGCCTTCCTCATGGCAGGGACACCTCCTCCTTGGTCAGGGCACTCCTCAGGTAAGGCCTTCCTCATGGCAGGGACACCTCCCACTGTCCCAGGGTGTGCCAGTGTGCAGCCTGGCCCTGGGCACTGCCAGGGAACAATTCCTCATTCCCAGGATCCCATCCATCCCTGCCCTCTGGCACTGGGAGCCATTCCCTGGGTTCTGTCCCTCCACGCCTCAAATGAACAAATTCAGAGAGAAATAAATGTGGGCATTTTCAGCAGATGAAGAATTAATTGAGGAAAACGAGGGGTTTAAATTTGGAGTAATCCCATCTCTGTGCATAATTTAAATTCTCTGTGAGATCGGTGATATAAAACCAAATTGTGATTTTCACAGGATTTCAAAGGAATTAAAGCAGAGGGGCAGGAATGATTTGAGCTTTAAGGTCCCTTCCAACACAAACCCTTTCCGGATTTGATGATTTGGGATGACCAAGTGCCCGTTCCAGAGCCTGTCCAGGGCCTTCCCACCATTCTGCTGCCCCCCAGGATGGAGCTGGGGGCTGAGAAATAAAAACTCCAGGACCTGGAAGGAATGAGGCTGCACCTCCAGGGCAGTGACTGGTGTTAATTATCAATTATCAGTAATTGCCAGGCACTGATGGTGTTTATGTAGCTCCTATTTGAACCACGATTAATCTGAATTTTCACTTGAGTGTCCCTTGGGAGCTGGTCCCACTCTGGAGTGTTGTACAGCAGCGGTAATTAATAATTGTGATCAATTAATTATTACCATTAATAATTAATGATTGTGATTAATTCCAGAGCTATAATTAGCCAGGGCTTGCCCTTTCCTGGGGTGTCAGTGAGGGAGAGCAGCAGGAGGAGCTTCCAGCTGATGTCTGAGCTCCCATATGGAATTATGGAGTTATTAGGGTTGGAAAAGACCATCCCCAGGGTTCCATGTCACTGCTGGGAGCTCAGCAGCATTTTCAGAATTAATTTTGTAAATCAGTATGGGATTTAAACCCCATTTTTTGGTCATTCCTGTGGGTGTCACCAGCATTGCCAAGGACCAAGGATCACCAATCCTGTGAGGCCATTTAGTGTCAAAATTAGAAAAAAAACAAACTTCTACAGACTCTAAACAGTTTAATCTGTAGCCTTGGAAGACACTTAGATTAATGTAAAAATATAAATGTAAAAATACAAATGTAAAAATATAAATGTAAAAATACAATACACAGACATTCAGCAGAAAAAATCATAAATGTGTGTTTCTGTAGTTGTAAGAATATGCCTTAAATAAATGAGAAACTGAATTATGAAGGCCCAGGACCCAGGATCACCAATTCTCTGAGGCCATTTAGTGTGAGAATCAGAAAAACAAAAACAACTTCTACAGACTCTAAACGGTTTAATCTGTAGCCTTAGAAGACACTTAGATTAATGTAAAAATATAAATGTAAAAATTCAATGTAAAAATAAAAATGTAAAAAACAAATGTAAAAATACAGTGTAAAAATACAATGCACAGACATTTAACAGAAAAATCATAAATGTGTGTTTCTATAGATGTAAGTAAAAATATGCCTTAAATAAATGAGAAACTGCATTGGGTAAAATGGTGAAGGGTTTATAATGTAGGAGTGTGGTTGTATAGAATAAACTGAGAATTTAGAAGTTACAATAAAATCATGTGAGTTAGAAGCCCATTAAATAAAAGTACCCATAGTACAGCAGAAGTCAGTAAAAGTGATAGGTTAAAAAAGTAAAATAAATCCTGTGGCAGCTCTTAGTTTAGAAAATTGCATATTGCCTTGTAATGAAGAAACTGTAGCCAAATGCTTGCTCTTCTAAATCTCACAGCCTCTGAGATTAATATTTATATTTATATTTATTAAGAAATAAATTGTTCTTAGCTTGAAAATAGTCCCATCCCTTCATTTCTAGCAGTGACAACAATAATTTAGCACCACTGAGGGGAGTTGTGAAAGGAGATAAATTCACTTCTGCCTGTCCCAGCCCTGCCCCAGCTTGGCTCTGCTGTAAAGGACAGAAATTTGGCAATTCCTGCCCTCAAAATGCCCCTCTGTGTTCAGGGAGTGATGTGAAAATCCCTTAATGGGGTGGGATTCATCCCTCAGAGAGTGCCCAGGTATAATTGGTTTACTTCCTAATCTTCCATCCTTTTGTTAAAACTTTCCATTTCCACCATCAGAGCCCTTCAGAGCCTCCCAGAACTCGATCCCCAGTGCACAGATTTCCCAGCAGTGCTGGGCATTTCTGCTCCCGTGCCCTCTGCTGCCCGTCCCAGGTGTGTGTGCCTGCCCTGCCCTTCCTTCCTGGGCCCACCTCTGCTGGTTCCCCCAAAATTCTGGGGGAATTTCCTGTGCTGGTTCCCCCAGGAATTCTGAAATTTGGGTCTATTTGGGCCAGGTCTCATAAGCTCTTGAAGATCTATTTCACACCCAAGATAGCTCAGCTAGGCATAAAATATAAAATATAATATATATATATATAAAACATACCTTAGAAAATATATTCTATATATATAAATATTATACCTTAGAAGGCATAAAATCAGCAGGATGGCTTCTGTGGCAATGTTTGAAACAAAAAGGGTTTAAGAAAAGGCAAAATAACAAACAGAGAAAAACTGAGCCAGAGGTCCTTGCCGCTGGTAAAACACCTCACAACAGGGATTGGTTTCTTGGTTCTCTTCTTTTTCTGGTAAATTGCTCAGGCAGTTTGGCTCCTGTCCAATTTGCTGTCCTTAAGGTTGAGGTGAATTCCCCAGGTCCTATGAGATGTATTTTTACCTAATTGAGGAGAGAAACTTGTGGGCTTATTTCCTTTCTAAGGGGACAAAGGAGAGTTTTGTCACTCTGTCCACAGGGGGAACATTCCTGTACTCACCTGTGCTTGCTCCCCCAGAAACCCCATGACTTACCTGTACAGCCATCCCTGTCTCACCTGTGTTGTTTCTCCAGAAATCCCATCTCACCTGTGCTTGTTCCCCCAGCAATCCTGGGCTCACCTGAGCAGAAATCCCATCTCACCTGTGCTTGTTCCCCCAGCAATCCTGGGCTCACCTGAGCAGAAATCCCATCTCACCTGTGCTTGTTCCCCCAGAAATCATGGGCTCACCTGTGCTTATTACCAGAAATCCCTGTCTCACCTGTGCAGTCGCCTCTCATCTGTGCTGTTCCCCAGCAATCCCCTCTCACCTGCACAATCCCATTTCCCCTGTTTTTCCCCAGCAATCCCATTTCCCCTCAACAATCCCTGTCTCACCTGTACAATCCCATTTCCCTGTACAAGCCCATTTCCCCCGTACAACCCCATTTTCCCGTTTTTCCCCAGCAGTCCCATCTCACCTGTGCTGTCCCCTCTCACCTGTACAACCCCATTTCCCCTGTTTTTTCCCCTGTACAATCCCATTTCCCTGTACAAGCCCATTTCCCCGTTTTTCCCCAGAAATCCCCGGCCAAGAAGCTGACCCACGCCATCAGCCGCTCCCTGGGCTGCGTGCCCAGCCGGGACCCGCCCCGCCCGCTGTTCCCCGAGCAGCCCGAGCGGCCGCTGGACCTGGCACACATCGTGTGAGTACCTGAGAGACCCCTGAGACCCCCTGAGACCCCCCTGAGACCCTGAACCTCCCCTGAACCCCCCTGGACCTGGCACACATCGTGTGAGTACCTGAGAGCCCCCTGAGACCCCCTGAGACCCCCTGAGATCCTGAACCCCCCTGGACCTGGCACACATCGTGTGAGTACCTGAGAGACCCCTGAGACCCCCTGAGACCCCCCTGAGACCCTGAACCTCCCCTGAACCCCCCTGGACCTGGCACACATCGTGTGAGTACCTGAGAGCCCCCTGAGACCCCCTGAGACCCCCTGAGATCCTGAACCCCCCTGGACCTGGCACACATCGTGTGAGTACCTGAGAGCCCCCTGAGACCCCCTGAGACCCTGAACCTCCCCTGAACCCCCCTGGACCTGGCACACATCGTGTGAGTACCTGAGAGCCCCCTGAGACCCCCTGAGACCCCCTGAGACCCTGAACCTCCCCTGAACCCCCCTGGACCTGGCACACATTGTGTGAGTACCTGAGAGACCCCTGAGACCCCCTGAGAACCCCTGAGACCCTGAACCTCCCCTGAACCCCCCTGGACCTGGCACACATTGTGTGAGTACCTGAGAGACCCCTGAGACCCCCTGAGAACCCCTGAGACCCTGAACCTCCCCTGAACCCCCCTGGACCTGGCACACATTGTGTGAGTACCTGAGAGACCCCTGAGACCCCCTGAGACCCCCTGAAACCCCCTGAACACTCCCTGACTTCCCCTGAAACCCCCTGGACCTGGCACACATCGTGTGAGTACCCCTGGACCCCCTCCCCACCCCTAAACCCCCTCCTCAGCCCCCTCCTCAGCCCCTGCACCCCCTCCTGACCTCCCAAACCCGCCCCCCATTTTGTGAGTCCCACTGAGCCCCCTCCCCAGCCCTGGGCCTGCAGTGGTTTCAGGTTTTCTCTGCTGTGTTGGTGTCAATGTTTCAGGTTTTTCTCTGTTGTGTTGGTGTGAATGTTTTTCTGGAGAACCTTTTGCGGCTGTGCTTGTGAGGGGTATCGGGGCTTTTCAGGTTTTTCTCTGCTGTGTTGGTGTAAATGTTTCTCTGGAACAGCACCGTTGGTCAGCCCTGGGCCCTTGGCCTCACATCCATGTCCCCTCTCCATGGCATTGCTGTCACCCTGCTGTTGGATCAGGCTCTGATTTCTCATTTATTTAAATGAAATTATCTAAACAGAACCATGGGGCTTGCCCTCACGTCCGTGTCCCCTCTCCATGGCATTGCTGTCACCCTGCTGTTGGAGGGATGGGTTGGATGGAAAACCTCTGCACTGGTGCTGGTTTCAGCAGCCTGAGGTCTCTCTGCTTCCCCACTTCGTCACATTTCACCTCCAAAGTACAAACTGAGAGACAAAGGCCCAACCAAGCTGAAGTCAGTCTGCAGATAAACCTCAGTGTCCTGCAGGGGCTGGGGAAAACTGTTCCCATGTGTAGGAGAGGGTGAGAGGAGCAGCACTGGGATCCAATTCCCAGCCCATCACTGCTTTCCTTCCCGATCTGGCATTTCCCTTCCCAACCCATCACTGCCTTTCCTTCCTGATCCATCACTGCTTTTCCTTCCCAACCCATCACTGCTTTCCTTCCCAATCTGGCATTTCCCTTCCCAGCCCATCACTGCCTTTCCTTCCCAGCCCATCACTGCCTTTCCTTCCCAGCCCATCACTGCTTTTCCTTCCCAGCCCATCACTGCTTTTCCTTCCCAATCTGGCATTTCCCTTCCCAGCCCATCACTGCTTTTCCTTCCCAGCCCATCACTGCTTTTCCTTCCCAATCTGGCATTTCCCTTCCCAGCCCATCACTGCTTTTCCTTCCCAGCCCATCACTGCTTTTCCTTCCCAGCCCATCACTGCTTTTCCTTCCCAATCTGGCATTTCCCTTCCCAGCCCATCACTGCTTTTCCTTCCCAGCCCATCACTGCTTTTCCTTCCCAATCTGGCATTTCCCTTCCCAGCCCATCACTGCTTTTCCTTCCCAGCCCATCACTGCTTTTCCTTCCCAATCTGGCATTTCCCTTCCCAACCCATCACTGCCTTTCCTTCCCAGCCCATCACTGCCTTTCCTTCCTGATCCATCACTGCTTTTCCTTCCCAACCTGGAATTACCTTTCCCTTCCCAGCCCATCACTGCCTTTCCTTCCCAACCCATCACTGCTTTTCCTTCCCCCCAGCCTGGCACTGCCTTGCCCTTTCCAACCCATCCCTGCCTTTCCTTCCCAACCCATCACTGCTTTTCCCTCCTGATCCATCCCTGCCTTTCCCTTCCCAACATGGCATTTTCTTCTCCTTCCCATCTGGCATTTCCTTCTCCTTCCCGTCGGGCATTTCCTTTCCCAACCCATCACTGCCTTTCCTTCCCAGCCCATCACTGCCTCTCCCTTCCCAACCCATCAGTGCTTTCCTTTCCCCCCTGGCATTGCCTTGGAAGTGCCAGGAGCTCACTGTAGCCCTAAATCTGGATTTAGGGCAGGGCCCAGCTCAGCCTCCCCACAAACACCTTTTGTTTCCAGTCCCATCGATTGGAATCCACTCGCGTTTTCCCCTGTAGGCTGGGCACCTCCTGCAGGGACATGGGGACAGGGCTGGGACTGGGACATGGGGACAGGGCTGGACAGCTCCTGCAGTGATAGGGACGGTGGGGACATGTCACACCTCCTGCAGGGACAGGGACATGGGGACAGGGACATGGGGACAGGGACATGGGGACAGGGCTGCACAGCTCCTGCAGTGATAGGGACGGTGGGGACATGTCACACCTCCTGCAGGGACAGGGACATGGGGACGGGGACAGGGACATGGGGACAGGGACAGGGGGACAGGGGTGGACACCTCCTGCAGGGACAGGGACATGGGGACAGGGACAGGGACATGGGGACAGGGACAGCTGCCTGGCCACTCCTGGCAGCAGCTCAGAGGCATCTGCTGTGCACTGCCAGCTTTAATTAAATGTGAACCCGATGCCCTAAAAAGCAGAGGATGGGGACATGGGGCCTGCTGGCCCAAGGACAGCTCTGGGACAGCAGGAACCCTGGGAGCAGGGATTGATATCCCAGGGACATCCCAGGGACAAAAGGGACTCACTGGGGTCAGTGTGAGGGACACGAGGCCTTGGGGCTGCTGTGGCACCTCTGAAAGAACAAAAATAGCAAAACACCAAAAATAACAATAAACCCCCCTGGACTGAGGGGCTGCAGGCAGGGGAGGTTCTCTGCTGGAACCCAGCTCCAAGCAGGAATTGCTGCAGGCCCCAGGGAGTCACTTTTGGGGTGCCCAGGGGCTGATTGTGTTTGATTTGGGTGAGGGAATCAGCACCTGCACCAGGTTTTCTGCTGGAACCAAGCAGGAATTGCTGCAGGCCCCAGGAGTCATTTTGGGGGTGCCCAGCAGCTGATTGTGTGTGATTTGGGTGAGGGAATCAGCACCTGCAGCAACATCAGCACCCACAAACAAACAGGGGCAGAGACTGCAGAAAAGCTGAGCCCTTTTGCCCTTTTCCCCCTTTTCCCTTTCCCTTTTCCCCCTTTCCCCTTTCCCCTTTCCCCTTTCCCCTTTCCCTTTCCCTTCCGCTTTCCCCTTTCCCCTTTTCCCCTTTTCCCTTCCCCTTTTTCCTTTTCCCTTTTCCCTTTCCCCTTCCCTTTCTCCTTTCCCCTTTCCCTTTCCTCTTTCCCTTTTCCCTTTTCCCCTTTCCCTTTCCTCTTTCCCTTTTCCCTTTTCCCCTTTCCCCTTTCCCCTTTCCCTTTCCCCTTTCCCCTTTCCCCTTTCCCTTTTCCCCTTTCCCCTTTCCCCTTTCCCCTTTCCCTTTCCCCTTTCCCCTTTCCCCTTTCCCTTTTCCCTTTCCCCTTTCCCCTTTCCCCTTTCCCTTTTCCCTTTTCCCCTTTCCCCTTTCCCCTTTCCCTTTTCCCTTTTCCCCTTTCCCCTTCCCCTTTCCCCTTTTCCCTTTTCCCCTTTCCCCTTCCCCTTTCCCCTTTTCCCTTTTCCCCTTTCCCCTTTCCCCTTTCCCTTTCCCCTTTCCCCTTCCCCTTTCCCCTTTCCCCTTTCCCTTTTCCCCTTTCCCCCTCCCCTTTCCCTTTCCCCTTTCCCCTTTCCCTTTTCCCCTTTCCCCCTCCCCTTTCCCTTTCCCCTTTCCCCTTTCCCTTTTCCCCTTTTCCCTTTCCCTTTTCCCTTTTCCCCTCCCCTTTCCCTTTCCATGGATTCTGTGTCTGGTGGGAGTTTCCTGGCTGTTGCAGGGCAATTCCATGCAGATCATGGTTGGGTTTGGGTGTCAGCTCAGAGGCTGCCCCTTTTCTGGGCTGGCAGAGTGTGGCATGGGGAATGGTGGCACCTGGAGGCTGGGTGGGGTTGGTAAAGCACAGGTGGGGTAGGCATGGATCACTTTTTCTGGGAGGAATCATTCAAAGTGCTCCATCACCTCTGTGGGGTTTTACATGTAAATGTAAATTTCTGACATGAAATCTTTGGTTTTAAAGTGTAATGGGGGTGGCACAGCCACCCCGTGGCAGGGCTGGATGGGATCTTGGGAATGAGGAATTGTCCCCTGGCAGGGTGGGCAGGCCCTGGCACAGGGTGCCCACCCTGGATCCCTGGCAGTGCCCAAGGCCAGGCTGGACACTGGGACACCCTGGGACAGTGACAGTGTCCCTGCCATGGCAGGAGCAGCCTGTGAGTTTGGTTTTTCCAGGAGTGGTTTTCTGCTGTTCCACTGCAGAGCTGGGAGCAGGGGTGGGGGAACAGGATCTGGGACAGGAGCAGAAGCAGGGACGGGATATGGGATCTGTAGCAGGGACAGGATCTGGGATCTGTAGCAGGATCTGGGAACAAGAGCAGGATCTGGGATCTGTAGCAGGATCTGGGAACAAGAGCAGGATGTGGAGCAGGATCCGGGATCTGTGGCAGGGTCTGGGAGCAGGATCTGGGATCTGTAGCAGAATGTGGGACAGGATCCTGGGATCTGTGGCAGCATCTAGAGCAGATCTGGGACAGGATCCAGGATCTGGAGCAGAATCTGGGACAGAATCTGGGACATGATCTGGGATCTATAGCAGGATGTAGGACAGAATCTGGGATCTGAAGCAGGATCGGGATCTGTGGCAGGATCTGTAGCAGGATCAGGGATCTGTGGCAGGATCAGGGGTCTGTGGCAGGATCTGCAGCAGGATCAGGATCAGGGATCTGTAGCAGGATCAGGATCTGTAGCAGGATCAGGGATCTGAAGCAGGATCAGGATCTGTAGCAGGATCGGGATCTGTGGCAGGATGTGGGACAGGATCTGTAGCAGAATCAGGATCTGTAGCAGGATCAGGGATCTGTAGCAGAATCAGGATCTGCAGCAGGATCAGGATCTGTGGCAGGATCAGGGATCTGTGACAGGATCAGGATCTGCAGCAGGATCAGGATCAGGGATCTGTAGCAGGATCAGGGATCTGTAGCAGGATCAGGGATCTGTGACAGGATCAGGATCTGTGGCAGGATCAGGGATCTGTGGCAGGATGTGTAGCAGGATCTGGAACAGGAGCAGGATCCGGAAGCAGGAACAGGATCTGGGAGCAGTATCTGGCATCTTTGGCAGGATCTGCAGCAGGATCTGTAGCAGGATCAGGATCAGGGATCTGTGGCAGAATCAGGATCTGTGGCAGGATGTGGGACAGGGTCTGGCACAGGAGCAGGATCTGGGAGCAGGAACGGGAGCAGGCTGTGCCAGGAGCTCTGTCCCTGCTGCCCTGCCTGTCCCTGCCACAGCACAGCCTGCCTGCACCCGAGCTCCTGCTGTGGCTCTTCACTTACTGGAAGGAATCCTCCCTGTGAGCCGGGGCACAGAATTCCCAGAGTGATCCTGGCAGTGCCCAAGGCTGGGCTGTGGCAGTGGGAGGAATCCTGCCCATGGCAGGGGTGGCACTGGACGATAAGCTTTATATTTTTATAGTAATTTATTTTAAATTAATTGATTCCTGGCAGTGCCCAAGGCCGGGCTAGGGCAGTGGGAGGAATCCCTGCCCATGGCATTGGATGAGTTCAGGAGAATATTCTCCCCCTAAAGCCCAGCTTTTCCAGTTCTCCTTGGTCAGCTTGATGAATATTGGGTGTGGAAGATAAGTTTTGTACTTTTATATTAATTTATTTTATATTAACTGATCCCTGGCAGTGCCCAAAGCCAGGCTGGGGCACTGGGAGGAATCCCTGCCTGTGGAACTTTGTGGGTTCAGGAGAATATTCCCCCCTAAAGCCCAGCTTTTCCAACTCTCCTTGGTGTGGGCACATTTCTCTTGATGAATATTGAGTGTGGAAGTTTTAAGTTTTGTACTTTTATGTTAATTTATTTTAAATTAATTGGTCCCTGGCAGTGCCCAAGGCTGGGTTGGAGCAGTGGAAGGAGTCCCTGCCCATGGCGGGGGTGGCACTGAAGATAAGTTTTGTACTTTTCTGTTAATTTATTTTAAATTAATTGATTCCTGGCATTGCCCAAGGCCAGGCTGGAGCAGCCTGGGGCAGTGGGAGGAATCCCTGCCCATGGCATTGGATGAGTTCAGGAGAATATTCTCCCCCTAAAGCCCAGCTTTTCCCCTCTCCATGGTGTCGGTACGTTTCTCTTGAGGAATACTGAGTGTGGAAGAACAGTTTTGTACTTTTATTTTAATTTATTTTAAATTAACTGATCCCTGGCAGTGCCCAAGGCTGGGTTGGAGCAGTGGAAGGAGTCCCTGCCCATGGCGGGGGTGGCACCGAAGATAAGTTTTGCACTTTTCTGTTAATTTATTTTAAATTAACTTGTTCAGAGGGCAGGATGGAGTGAAATACAAACAGGAGGTCAGTCAGGTTGGACTCAGTGAGCCTGGGGGTCTTTTCCAGGCTGGTTTTTCATTCTGTGATCCTCTTTTTGTTTCTTTCTTTGTTTGTTAAGGAACTCCTCCTGGGAGCTGGGGGCTGTTTCCCCTCCCTCCAACAGAGCAACGTGGGGTAATTTAGAAAATATTTGTAGAAAATGAAAATTTAAAAAGCAGGAAAATTAAAACTAAAACTAAAAATTGAAAAACTAAAAAATAATAATAATAAGACACGTTTTGAGGTAGTTGCTGCAAAAACTTAAAAACCAGAAAAATTCAGACTAAAAAACCCCCAAAATTTAAAAAATAATTTATAAAATTGTTTTAAAAATAATAAATAATAATAATAAGATATTTTGAGGCAATCGCTGCAAAAACTTAAAACGCAGGAAAATTAAAACTAAAGCTGTAAAAAATTGAAAAAATAATTGAAAAAATAATAATAACAAGATATTTTTGGGCAATTGCTGTGAAAACTTAAAAAGCAGGAAAATTAAAACTAAAATTTAAAACAAAATTGAAAAATTATTATTCTTTTTTTGAGGCAGTTGCTGCAAAAACTTAAAAAGCAGGAAAATTAAAACTAAAATTGAAAAATAAAAATGAGACAAGAAGAACAACAAAATACTACTACTACTACTACTACTACTAATAATAATAATATTAATGATATTTTGAGGCAGTTGCTGCGAAAATGTAAAAAATAGGAAAATTAAAACTAAAAAAACCCCAACATTTTAAAAATTATTGAAAAAATAATTTTAAAAATAAGAAGTAATAATAATAATATTTTGAGGCAGTTGCTGCAAAAGCAGGAAAATTAAAACTAAAAAAAACCCCCAAATTTAAAAACTAATTTAAAACTAATTTAAAAATAATAAATAATAATAAGACATATTTTGAGGCAGTTTCTGCAAAAACTTAAAAAGCAGGAAAATTAAAACTAAAACTAAAAAAATTGAAAAAATTATAAAAAATAATAATAAGACATATTTTGAGGCAGTTGCTGCAAAAACTTAAAGAGCAGGAAAATTAGAACTAAAACTAAAAATACCCCAAAAATTTAAAAACTAATTTTAAAACAATTTTAAAAATAAGAAATAATACTAATAAGACATATTTTGAGGTAGTTGCTGCAAAACCTTTAAAAGCAGGAAAATTAAAACTGAAACCAAAAAAAAAATTATAATTTAAAAATAAATTTTAAAACAATAAATAATAATAATAATAAGACATATTTTGGGACATATTTTGGGGCAGTTGCTGCGAAAACTTAAAAAGCAGGAAAATTTAAATTTAAAAAATTGAAAAATCACAATAACAGTAACAATAATAATAATAGTAAATATTTTGAGGCAGTTGCTGCGAAAATTTAAAAAGCAGGAAAATTAAAACTAAAACTAAAAAAAAGAAAAAAATTATATACGAAGCAATAACTAACACTACAATCCCCATTTGGAGGCCGGCTCCCCCCGGAGCATCCCCAGCGCGTTTTGGGGGCGGCGCTGGCGGGGCCGGGCCGTGCGCGCTCCCGCCGCGGCCCCGTTGCCATGGAGACGGCGCGGGGTGCGCGCATCCATCCCCGGGATGGAGCCGGGCCGGGATGAGCGGCGGCGGCAGCGGGCACCGGGCAGGGCAGGTGGGGGCACCGGGGTTGGGATGGCACCGGGCAGGGCAGGGCAGGTGGGTGCCCCGGGCCGGGAATGGCACCGGGCAGGGCAGGGCAGGTGGGTGCACCGGGGTTGGGATGGCACCGGGCAGGGCAGGGCAGGTGGGTGCCCCGGGCCGGGAATGGAACCGGGCAGGGCAGGGCAGGTGGGTGCCCCGGGCCTGGCCTGGGTCTGGTCTGGTCCTGGTCCGGTCCTGGTTCGCTCCTGGTTCGTTCCTGGTCCGGTCCTGGTTCGGTCCCTCCGGGCGGCTCCGGGCCCGCTCCGGTTCCTCCCGGCCGGGCTCGGCCCGAGGAGCGGCGGGACGGGCCCGGAGCGGGGTCCGGCTGCTGGGAACGGCCCTGGAGCGGCTCCCGGAGCCGGGGACAGCGCTTGGAGCTGTGTGGGGTCGGCTCTGAACCGTGTAGGGTTGGATCTCTGAGCCTTGTAGGCTTCGAGCTGTGTAGGATCGGCTCCGAGCCTTGTAGGATCCGTTCTGAGCCTTGTAGGGTCGCCTCCGAGATCTTTGCAAGACCGGCTCCGAGATCTTTGTAAGATCGGCTCCGAGATCTTTGTAAGATCGGCTCCGAGATCTTTGCAAGATCGGCTCCGAGCTTTTTAGGGTCGGTTGTCTGAGCCTTGTAGGATCGGCTGCCTGTGCTTTGTGGAATCAGTTCTCTGAGCTTTGTAGGATCGGCTCCGAGCTGTGTAGGATCGGTTCTCTGAGCTTTGTGGGATCGGCTCCGAGCTGTGTAGGATCGGTTCTCTGAGCTTTGTGGGATCGGCTCCGAGCTGTGTAGGATCGGTTCTCTGAGCTTTGTGGGATCGGCTCCGAGCTGTGTAGGATCGGTTCTCTGAGCTTTGTGGGATCGGCTCCCAGAGCGTTGTAGGGTCGGCTCCGAGGGATGCAGGAAGATCAGCCCGGAAGGGAATGCAGCTTGGAGGGACGGAGGAGCGATCCGGGAAGGGATGGGGGGGCTGCTCGGACAGGGGCGACCTCGGGGCGTGTTTGGGGTGACCTCGGGGTGTGCTCAGGGTATGTTTGGGATGAGCTCAGGGTGTTTTTGGGGTGTTCTTGGGCTCTTCTCGGGGTGAGCTCGGGGTGAGCTCTGAGTATGTTTGGGGCGTTTTTGGGGTGTGCTCAGGGTATGTTTGGGGTGAGCTCAGGCTGTTCTTGGGCTGTACTTAGGGTGAGCTCAGGATATGTTTGGGGTGTTTTTGGAGTGTGCTCAGGGTGTTCTCATGTTGTTCTTGGGGTGTGCTCAGGGTATGTTTGGGGTGTTCTCAGGGTGTTTTTGGGGTGTGCTCAGGGTGACCTCAGGGTGTGCTCGAGGATCGCTCAGGGTATGTTTGGGGTGTACTCAGGGTGTTTTTGGGGTGCTCTTGGGGTGTTTTTGGGGTGTGCTTGGGGTGTGTTCAGGCAGTTCCCATGCTGTGCTCAGGGTATATTTGGGTTGTTCTCATGCTGTTCTCAGGGTGTTCTCGGGCTGTTCTCGGGGTCCCTGTCCGAGCAGCCTGGCACAGGGAGCACCCCAAACATTCCATTTCCCCATTCCCCAGCTCAGAGCAGGGCAGAGCAGAGCCCCAGCTCTGATTTTTTCTTTGCCAAACCCCGATTTTCCCCTTACCCATCCCTGATTTTTCCTTGCCAATCCCTGAGCCCCCTCCCCTCCCCAGCCGCGTTTCCCGGTGGTTGTGGATGGATGGATCCATCCCCGAGGGAAGCAGGTTCAGATTTCCCAGCCCAGCCTGCCGAGGGGATTGGGGCACGGTGCCCTCTGCCCAGGTGCTGCTGCTCCATTTCCCCCTGGGAGCAGGAATTGGCTGTGAGGTAAAATCCAGCAGAGGTCTGGGGATGAAACAGCTCAGAAACTCGGCAATAAATTACAATAATTACCATAAATTAAATAATTACTCGTGCAGTGAATTGTATTGATCAGCTCCAGGTGTTGCAGTATTCCTCAGGGATTTATTTTCCTCAGTTCTTATCTGTAAAATCCCAATTATCTGTTTATACTCTCGGCTTTGTGATTGTTCTTTAACTTCTCTTTAATCTATTTCTGACACTGGAACAGAATCACCTTCAACTCTCTTTAAAATTACTACAAACCCTGTGAAATTAACACTGAAATTTGTCATTCCTGCTGCTAAAACCTCCTGAATTTGCAGTTTCCAAGAGGACAAATCAATCCCTGATCCTCCTGCCCAGGCACACGGAGCAGGCAGGTAGAGAGGAGGCACTGCCAGATCCCAGCACCTTGGAAATGCTGGAAATGTTGGAAATGTTGGAAACGTTTCCCTTTGGCAAAAACCGAGGCTGCTATTTTGGGATGAGACGTCTCTAACCTACATTGTTGGTGGATTAGAAGTTGTTTGTGATTTTTCTCTGCCTCCTTTTTGCGGGGGTGGCTTTGGGCTGCTTCCCACTGTGGAACAGGGCAGGGATGAATCTGCCCCATTCACATATTCCCATATTTCCATATTCCCATCTTCCCATATTATTTCCATATCCTCATATTCCCATATTATCCCCACATTCCCACATTCCCATATTATTCACATATTCCCATATTATTCCTATATTTCCACATTCCCACATTCCCATGTCATATGGTTGCTCCCAGGATTTCCCCATATTCCCATATTCTGCCCAATTCCCACATTCCCGTATTATTCCCACATTCCTATATTCCCATATTTCTATATTGCCACATTCCCATATTCTAATATTTCCATATTCTCATATTTCCATATTCCCATATTCCCATATTTCAGTTTTCCTGGAAGTTGCTCCCAGGATTTTCCCTTTTCCCCATATTCTGCCCAATTCCCATATTCCCATATTATTCCCACATTTCCATTTTCCCTTATAATTCCCACATTCACATATTTCCATATTCCCAAATTATTCTGACATTCCCACATTATTTCAATTTCAGTTTTCCTGGAGGTTCCTCCCAGGATTTTCCCTTTTCCCCATATTCCACACAATTCCCATATTCCCCTATTTCCATATTACCATATTATTCCCACATTTCCACATTCCCACATTCCCATGTTTTCATGCTCCCATATTCCCACATTCCAATTTCAGTTTTCTTGGAAGTTGCTCCCAGGATTTTCCCATATTCTGCCCATATTCCCACATTCCCATTATTCCATATTTCCACATTCCCATATTATTCCCATATTCTCATATTATTCCCACATTCCCATATTCCTACATTCCCACATTATTTCCATATTATTTCCACATTCCCACATTCTCTTATTCCCATATTATTCCCACATTATTCCCACATTCCCATTTCATTTTCCTGCAGGTTTCCCCCAGGATTTGCCCAGGATGGGGTGATGATCCCCACCTGATCCCCCCAGTTTTTATCCCATTTTTAGGGAGCGGCTGCAGCCTCAGCCCTGCCCATGGCCCTGTCTGCCCTTGCTGCTCTCCCTGCACCAGTCTGGCTGCCGCATTTAACCCACCCCTGGATTTTCCTTCC
Organism: Melozone crissalis; assembly: GCF_028551555.1. Classification (NCBI taxonomy): domain Eukaryota; kingdom Metazoa; phylum Chordata; class Aves; order Passeriformes; family Passerellidae; genus Melozone; species Melozone crissalis. Next base: position 636,677 of record NW_026535921.1, on the reverse strand, counting down.
CAATCCCTGATTTTTCCTTACAAATCCCTGGTTTTTCCTTGCCAATCTCTGATTTTTCCTTCCCATCCCTGATTTTTCCTTCCCAGTCTCTGATTTTTCCTCACCAATCCCTGACTTTTCCTTACCCATCCCTGAATTTTTCCTTACCCATCCCTGACTTTTCCTCACCAATCTCTGATTTTTCCTTGCCAATCTCTGATTTTTCCTTATCCATCCCTGATTTTTCCTTGCCAATCCCTGATTTTTCCTTACCCATCTCTGATTTTCCCCTGCCAATTCCTGATTTTTCCTTGCAAATCTTAATTTTTCCTTACCCTTCTCTGATTTTTTCTTACCCATCCCTGATTTTTCCTTGCCCATCCCTGATTTTTCCTTACCAATCTTAATTTTTCCTTACCCTTCTCTGATTTTTCTTTACCCACCCCTGATTTTCCATACCAATCCCTGATTTTTCCTTTCCCATCCCTGATTTTTTCCTCACCAATCCCTGATTTCTCCTCACCAATCCCTGATTTTTCCTTACCAATCTCTGATTTTTCCTTACCAATCCCTGGTTTTTCCTTCCCAATCCTGGATTTTTCCTTACCCATCCCTGATTTTTCCTCATCAATCTCTGATTTTTCCTTCCCCATCCCTGATTTCTCCTAACCAAACTATGGGAGGAATTTAATTAATTTAATCCCTCCTTTAATTCATTTAATTCCTCCCATGTCCAACTGTGAATATTCAGATTTCCACCTCGCCCTGGGGTGGTGGCTGGAGCAGAAGCTCTGCAGGGCTTTGTCACCTGCTCCCACAATCACCTTTTCCTCCTCAGCCTCGTCCCATTTGCAGAATTAATTAATTAATTAATTAATTAGCACAGCCTGGGGAATGAGGTTACCCCAATTTCCAGGGGTTTGTCCCTGGTTCAGGAGGGAAACTGAGGCAGCCCCAGCGGCACAGAGCTGCTCTGGGCTGGGTTTTGTTTAAAAATCTCCTTTCATTGAGATATTATATTATATTATGTTATGTTATGGTACGGTATGGTATGGTATGGTATGGTATGTTATATTATATTATATTATTATATTACATTATATATTATAAATATATATTACAGATAGATAATGTATCTATATATAATATAAATGTAATAATCCATAATATAATATAATATAATATAAATATAATGAATTACAAATAAATATATTTATTTATATATATTATAAAAATATAAATATATAAATATATTTTTATAAATAAATTTTTATAAGTATTTTTATTTAAAAATATAAAAATATTTTATATAAAATATTTCTAAAATATATAATATAATATAATTGTAATGAATGATAAATAAATATATTTATTTACATATATATTATAATATATATATAAAATAAATAAAAATATTTTTTAAAATTTTTATAGATTTTTAAAAATATAAAAATATTTTTATATAAAATATTTATAATAATATATACCATATATATTTTATATATTATTCTATTAATATTATATAATTATATTACAATATATTACATATTTTTATATATGTTATTATATATTATAAGAAATTATGTACTAAACTACACTAGAGAAAGAAAGGAGACATCAGAAGGCTAGAACAAGAATGACAATAAAAACCTGTGACAGATTCAGCGAGTCCAACACGGCTGGCTGTGATTGGCCATTAATTAAAAACAATCCACAGGCTGGGTAAACAATTCTCCAAATCACATCCCAAAGCAGCAAAACAGGGAGAAGTTGGAGCTTCCCAGCTTCCGGGAGAAAATACTGCAAAAATATATATTCCTCCAAAAATAGCTATTCTGCAGATGTATATTCATTTCACTGACCATTCCCTGCTGACCATTCCCTCACTGACCATTCCCTGCTGACCATTCCCCTCACTGACCATTCCCTGCTGACCATTCCCTCACTGACCATTCCCCTCACTGACCATTCCCTCACTGACCATTCCCCTCACTGACCATTCCCTGCTGACCATTCCCTGCTGACCATTCCCTCACTGACCATTCCTCTCACTGACCATTCCCTCACTGACCATTCCCTGCTGACCATTCCCTCACTGACCATTCCCTCACTGACCATTCCCTCACTGACCATTCCCTGCTGACCATTCCCTCACTGACCATTCCCCTCACTGACCATTCCCCTCACTGACCATTCCCTCACTGACCATTCCCTGCTGACCATTCCCTGCTGACCATTCCCTCACCGACCATTCCCTCACTGACCATTCCCCTCACTGACCATTCCCCTCACTGACCATTCCCTCACTGACCATTCCCTCACTGACCATTCCCTGCTGACCATTCCCTCACTGACCATTCCCCTCACTGACCATTCCCTGCTGACCATTCCCTGCTGACCATTCCCTCACTGACCATTCCCCTCACTGACCATTCCCTGCTGACCATTCCCCTCACTGACCATTCCCTGCTGACCATTCCCTGCTGACCATTCCCTGCTGACCATTCCCTCACCGACCATTCCCTCACCGACCATTCCCTCACTGACCATTCCCTCACCGACCATTCCCTCACTGACCATTCCCTGCTGACCATTCCCTCACTGACCATTCCCTCACTGACCATTCCCTGCTGACCATTCCCTGCTGACCATTCCCCTCACTGACCATTCCCTGCTGACCATTCCCTGCTGACCATTCCCTCACTGACCATTCCCCTCACTGACCATTCCCTCACTGACCATTCCCTCACTGACCATTCCCTGCTGACCATTCCCTCACTGACCATTCCCCTCACTGACCATTCCCTGCTGACCATTCCCTCACTGACCATTCCCCTCACTGACCATTCCCTGCTGACCATTCCCTGCTGACCATTCCCCTCACTGACCATTCCCTGCTGACCATTCCCTGCTGACCATTCCCTCACCGACCATTCCCTCACTGACCATTCCCTGCTGACCATTCCCTGCTGACCATTCCCTCACTGACCATTCCCTCACTGACCATTCCCTGCTGACCATTCCCCTCACTGACCATTCCCTCACTGACCATTCCCTCACTGACCATTCCCTCGCTGACCATTCCCTGCTGACCATTCCCTCACTGACCATTCCCTCACTGACCATTCCCTGCTGACCATTCCCCTCACTGACCATTCCCTCACTGACCATTCCCTCACTGACCATTCCCTCACTGACCATTCCCCTCACTGACCATTCCCTCACTGACCATTCCCTCACTGACCATTCCCTCACTGACCATTCCCCTCACTGACCATTCCCTGCTGACCATTCCCCTCACTGACCATTCCCTCACTGACCATTCCCTGCTGACCATTCCCTCACTGACCATTCCCTGCTGACCATTCCCTGCTGACCATTCCCCTCACTGACCATTCCCCTCACTGACCATTCCCTGCTGACCATTCCCTGCTGACCATTCCCTCACTGACCATTCCCTCACTGACCATTTCCCTCACTGACCATTCCCTGCTGACCATTCCCTCACTGACCATTCCCCTCACTGACCATTCCCTCACTGACCATTCCCTGCTGACCATTCCCTGCTGACCATTCCCCTCACTGACCATTCCCCTCACTGACCATTCCCTGCTGACCATTCCCTGCTGACCATTCCCCTCACTGACCATTCCCCTCACTGACCATTCCCTGCTGACCATTCCCTGCTGACCATTCCCTCACTGACCATTCCCTCACTGACCATTCCCTGCTGACCATTCCCTGCTGACCATTCCCCTCACTGACCATTCCCCTCACTGACCATTCCCTGCTGACCATTCCCTCACTGACCATTCCCCTCACTGACCATTCCCTCACTGACCATTCCCTGCTGACCATTCCCTCACTGACCATTCCCTCACTGACCATTCCCTCACTGACCATTCCCCTCACTGACCATTCCCTGCTGACCATTCCCCTCACTGACCATTCCCTGCTGACCATTCCCTGCTGACCATTCCCTCACTGACCATTCCCCTCACTGACCATTCCCTGCTGACCATTCCTCTCACTGACCATTCCTCTCACTGACCATTCCCTCACTGACCATTCCCTGCTGACCATTCCCTCACTGACCATTCCCCTCACTGACCATTCCCTCACTGACCATTCCCTGCTGACCATTCCCTCACTGACCATTCCCCTCACTGACCATTCCCTCACTGACCATTCCCTGCTGACCATTCCCCTCACCGACCATTCCCTCACTGACCATTCCCTGCTGACCATTCCCTGCTGACCATTCCCCTCACTGACCATTCCCCTCACTGACCATTCCCTGCTGACCATTCCCCTCACTGACCATTCCCCTCACTGACCATTCCCTCACTGACCATTCCCTCACTGACCATTCCCCTCACTGACCATTCCCTGCTGACCATTCCCTGCTGACCATTCACTCACTGACCATTCCCTCACTGACCATTCCCTGCTGACCATTCCCTCACTGACCATTCCCTCACTGACCATTCCCTCACTGACCATTCCCCTCACTGACCATTCCCTCACTGACCATTCCCTCACTGACCATTCCCTGCTGACCATTCCCTGCTGACCATTCCCTCACTGACCATTCCCTCACTGACCATTCCCTCACTGACCATTCCCTGCTGACCATTCCCTGCTGACCATTCCCCTCACTGACCATTCCCTCACTGACCATTCCCTGCTGACCATTCCCTGCTGACCATTCCTCTCACTGACCATTCCCTGCTGACCATTCCCCTCACTGACCATTCCCTCACTGACCATTCCCTGCTGACCATTCCCTGCTGACCATTCCTCTCACTGACCATTCCCTGCTGACCATTCCCTCACTGACCATTCCCCTCACTGACCATTCCCTGCTGACCATTCCCCTCACTGACCATTCCCCTCACTGACCATTCCCTCACTGACCATTCCCTGCTGACCATTCCCTGCTGACCATTCCTCTCACTGACCATTCCCTCACTGACCATTCCCTGCTGACCATTCCCTGCTGACCATTCCCCTCACTGACCATTCCCTCACTGACCATTCCCTGCTGACCATTCCCTGCTGACCATTCCTCTCACTGACCATTCCCTCACTGACCATTCCCTCACTGACCATTCCCTGCTGACCATTCCCTGCTGACCATTCCCCTCACTGACCATTCCCTGCTGACCATTCCCTGCTGACCATTCCCTCACTGACCATTCCCTCACTGACCATTCCCCTCACTGACCATTCCCTCACTGACCATTCCCTGCTGACCATTCCCTCACTGACCATTCCCCTCACTGACCATTCCCTCACTGACCATTCCCCTCACTGACCATTCCCTGCTGACCATTCCTCTCACTGACCATTCCCCTCACTGACCATTCCCTCACTGACCATTCCCTCACTGACCATTCCCTGCTGACCATTCCCCTCACTGACCATTCCCCTCACTGACCATTCCCTCACTGACCATTCCCTGCTGACCATTCCCTCACTGACCATTCCCTCACTGACCATTCCCTGCTGACCATTCCCCTCACTGACCATTCCCCTCACTGACCATTCCCCTCACTGACCATTCCCTGCTGACCATTCCCTGCTGACCATTCCCTCACTGACCATTCCCTCACTGACCATTCCCCTCACTGACCATTCCCTGCTGACCATTCCCCTCACTGACCATTCCCTGCTGACCATTCCCTCACTGACCATTCCCTCACTGACCATTCCCCTCACTGACCATTCCCTGCTGACCTTTCCCCTCACTGACCATTCCCTGCTGACCATTCCCCTCACTGACCATTCCCCTCCCTGTATAATTTGAATTCCTGGTGAGGTTATAAAGCCACAAAATTCCCTCCTTGGCAGCTGAATCCAGAATATTTTCCATTTCAATAGTAAAAAACCCGATTTAAGTATTTTAGGTGTTTCCTGGCTGTTTTTTCACGGCTCCCAGGAGCATCTCAGAGGGGCAAACCCATTCCTGTCCCTTTTTTTGTGTCCTTTTCAGCAGAATTTTTGGGTTGTGCTGCAGGGCCCAGGCTCACACAGGGCTCCTGCCTGTGCTGATTCCATCAATAATTCAATTTTTATCCCCTTGGTTATACCAGCAAACACAGGCCCATCCTGACAGAGGATTTCCAGAGAAATTCCCCAAAAATGATCCATCCCAGGAGATCCCCAGGGCCGGGAGAGCTTTGTTGGGTGTGTGGAATCACAGAATTGCTTCAGCTGGGAAAGGAGCCCAACCTTTGGTCTTCAGCCCAGATGCTGGGCCCTCTCCTGGTGTGAATTCTGTTGTGACAGCATCCCTGGCACTGCTGGGCTCTTTCCTTTGTATTTTCTGCTCTGACAGGATCCCTCTCCGCGTTTGGTTGTTTCTTTGTTGGTTTTCCTGCCCTCTCACAGGATCCCTGTTTGTCCTGGGTTGTTTCCCTGCCCTCTCACAGGATCCCCGTCTGTTTCCTTTTGTATTTTCTGCCCTCTAACAGGATTCCTGGCACTGTTGGGTTGTTTTTCTCATCTCTAACAGCATCCCTGTCTGTGTGGGGTTGTTTCCTTGTGTATTTTCTCCTTTCTAACAGCATCCCTGTCTGGTTTGGGCTGTCCCTGGTGCTTTTTGTGCCCTCTAACAGGATCCCTGTTTGTCCTGGGTTGTTTCCGTTTGTATTTTCTCCTCTCTCACAGTGTCCCTGTCTGTTTTTGGTTGTTTCCTTATTGGTTTTTCTCCTCTCTAACAGGATCCCTGGTGCTTTTGGGTTGTTTTACTGCTCTCTAACAGGATCCCTGTCCATGTTGGGTTGTTTCCTTTTGTATTTTCTCCTCTCTAACAGGATCCCTGTGTGTTTCCTGGTTGGTTTTCCTGCTCTCTGACAGGATTCCTGGCAGTCCTGGGTTTCTCTGACAGGATCCAGGTGGTTTTTCTGCTCTCTAACAGGATCCTGTCCATGTTGGGTTATTTCCTTGTTGGTTTTCCTGCTCTCTAACAGGATCCCTGTCTGTCCTGGGCTGTTTCCTTTTGTATTTCCTGCCCTCTGACAGCATCCCTGGCAGTGCTGGGCTGTTCCTGGTGGTTTTTCTGCTCTCTAACAGGATCCCTGTTTATCCTGGGTTGTTTCCTTGTTGGTTTTCCTCCTCTCTAACAGGCTCCTGTCTGTTTTGGGCTGTTTCCTTGTGTATTTCCTGCCCTCTGACAGCATCCCTGGCAGTGTGGGGTGGTTTCTCTCCTCTCTAACAGGCTCCTCGTCTGTTTTCGGTTGTTTCCTTGTTGGTTTTCCTGCTCTCTGACAGGATCCCTGTCCATGCTGGGCTGTTTCCTTTTCTATTTTCTCCACTCTGACAGAATCCCTGTCTGTTTTGGGCTGTCCCTGGTGGTTTCTCTGCCCTCTAACAGCATCCCTGTCTGGTTTTGGTTGTTTCCTTTTGTATTTCCTCCTCTCTCACAGGCTTCCTGTCTGTTTTTGGTTGGTTTTCTCCCCTCTCACAGTGTCCCTGTCTGTTTTTGGTTGTTCCCATTTGTATTTTCTCTCTCTCACAGTGTCCCTGTGTGTTTTGTGTTATTTTCTGGTTGTATTTCTGTCTCTCACCATCTCCCTGTGTGGTTTTGGGTTGTTCTCATTTGTATTTTCTCCCCCTTCACCATGTCCCTGTCTGGTTTTGGGTTATTTTCTGATTGTTTCTCTGTCTCTGACCATGTCCCTGTGTGTTTTGGGTTATTTCCTTGTGTATTTTCTCCCCTCTCACCGTGTCCCTGTGTGTTTTGGGTCATTTCCTTGTGTATTTTTTGTCTCTCACGGTGTCCCTTTGTGTTTTTGGTTGTTCCCATTTGTATTTTCTGTCTCTCACGGTGTCCCTATGTGTTTTGGGTTATTTCCTGGTTGTTTCTCTGCTCTCTGACCCAATCCCTGTCTGTTTTTGGTTGTTTCCATGTGCATTTTCTCCCCTCTCACAGTGTCCCTGTGTGGTTTTGGGTTATTTCCTTGTGTATTTTCTGTCTCTCACCGTGTCCCTGTGTGTTTTGGGTTATTTCCTGGTTGTTTCTCTGCCTCTCACAATCTCCCTGTCTGGTTTTGGTTGTTCCCATTTGTATTTTCTCTCTCTCACAGTGTCCCTGTCAATTTTGGCTGTTCCCATTTGTATTTTCTTCCCCCTCACCGTGTCCTGTGTTTTGGTTTATTTGCTGGTTGTATTTCTGTCTCTCACCGTGTCCCCGTGTGTTTTGGGTTATTTTCTGGTTGTTTCTCTGCTCTCTTACCCAATCCCTGTGTGTTTTGGGTTATTTTCTGGTTGTTTTCTGTCTCTGACCGTGTCCCCGTGTGTTGCAGCCCCCCCAGGCCCGTGGCTAACATGAACGAGGCCCTGGTCACCCACGTGTCCTCGGGAGCGCCCACGCCAACCAAAAGGTACCGGGGGCTCACCCGGCCTCGCTCCTGGCCAGGGGGTGCCAGGGGTGCCAGCTGGGCATGGGGTGTCCCAGGTGTGCCAGCTGGGCAGGGGGGGTGCCAGGTGTGCCAGCTGTACCAGGGGTGACAGCTGGGCAGGGACAGGGGATGACAGGTGTGCCAGGTGTGCCAGGTGTGCCACTGGGCAGGGACAGGGACACCTCCCAGGTGTGCCAGCTCAGCTCCTGGGGCTGCTCTGGCAGGGCAGGAAAGCCCTGAGTGGGGACCGGCAGAGCTGGGTAATAAATAAATAAAAATAAATATTAAAAATATATTAATATAATGTAATATAATATAATGTAATGTAATATAATGTAATGTAATGTAATGTAATGTAATGTAATATAATGTAATATAATATAATATAATATAATATAATATAATATAATATAATATACCCCTGCCGAGCAGTGAGGTGCAAGCAGTGCTTTGCAGAGCTGGAGAATAAATAAATATAAATATAGACCAAAAAAAAAAATCTTATAAATAAATAAATATTCCTGCTGAGCAGCATGGTGCAGGCTGTGATTGGCAGAGCTGGGTAATGAATAAATATAAGTAAATATAAAATAAATATAATAGTATAAATAAATTATAGAATAATAATACTATTCTATAAAATAGAAATAATTTAATTCTATAATATTATAAATAAATTATAGAATAATAGTATTATTCTATAATTATAATAAATACATTATAGAATAAATAAATATTATATATAAAGAATTAAATGTTCCTGCTGAACAGCAGTGTGCAGGCGGGGCTTGGCAGAGCTGGGTCATAAATAAATTAAAATTAATATAAATAAATATAACATTGTAAATAAATGATAGAATAATATTACTCTATAATTGTAAATAATTAAATTCTGTAATACTATAAATAAATTATAGAATAATAATATTGTTCTATAATTATAATAAATATATTATAGAATAAAAATATTATATTATATTATATTATATTATATTATATTATATTATATTAGTTAAATATTCCTGCCAAGCAGTGAGGTGCAGGCTGTGCTTGGCAGAGCTGGGTAGTAAATAAATATTAATCAATATATATAATATATAATATATTATATATTATATATTATATATTATATATTATATATTATATATTATATATTATATATTATATATAATATGTCCTAGAGTTCTGGGGTTCTGGAGCTCTGGAATTCTGGGGTTCTGGGATTCTTGGGTTCTGGGATGATGGGATTATGGGGTTCTAGCGTTCTGGGGTTCAGGAATTCTGCGGTTCTGGGGTGCCCTGGCTCCCTGCCTGGGCCATTTCCAGGCCCCCTCTGTAATCCCTGCCAGCCCACCCAGCCCCAGCTGTGCCCAGTGCCCACCTTGTGCCCAGCCCAGGGCACTCAGTGCCACATCCAGGTGCCACCTGCAGGGATGGGCACTGCCAGCCTCCCTGGGCAGCTGTGCCGGTGCCTGGCTGTCCCCAGTGTCCCCTCCCTGTGTCAGAGCAGCAGCAGTGCCCTCACAGAGCCCCGCATTTCCCAGATTTGCCCGAATTCATGGAGTTTTTGTTGTTTTTCTGCTCTCCCCGCCCCTGCCAGGTGCCAGCCCAGCCGCAGCAGCAGCCCCGAGCCGTGCCGGGAGGAGCACGCCCTGATTGCCACCTTTGTGAGGCACCTGCGGAGCGGGGCACGGTCAGTGCCAGCCCGGGGACACTGGGGACACTGGGGACACTGAGGTGTCCCTGATTGCCACCTTTGTGAGGCACCTGCGGAGCGGGGCACGGTCAGTGCCAGCCCGGGGACACTGGGGACACTGGGGGTGTCCCTGATTGCCACCTTTGTGAGGCACCTGCGGAGCGGGGCACGGTCAGTGCCAGCCCGGGGACACTGGGGACACTGGGGACACTGAGGTGTCCCTGATTGCCACCTTTGTGAGCCCGGGGACACACTGGGGACACACACGGGGGTGGCCCTGGGTGTCCCCAGCCTGGGCACTGAGATCCCCTCTCACAAATCCTGATTGATCCCAAGTGGGTTCATTCCTTCACCTCTCGCTGTGACCCTGCTGGAATCTCACACCAAATTTCCACTGCTGGAATCTCATCTTTTCCCCCAAATTTTCCCCTGCAGGAATCTCATAATTTTCCCCAATTTTTCCCCTGCAGGAATCTCATAATTTTCCCCAAATTTTTCCCCTGCTGGAATCTCAGATTTCCCCCCCAATTTCCCCCTGTTGGAATCTCATCTTTCCCCTGCTGGAATCTCAACTTTTTCCCCAAATTCCCCCCTGCTGGAATCTCAGAAATCCCCCTGATGCATCTCATCCTACCCCCTGCTGGAATCTCATCTTTTTCCCCAAATTTTCCCTGCTGGAATCTCAGATTTGCTTCTGCTGGAATCTCATCTTCCTCCAAATTTCTTCCTGCTTGAATCTCATCTTTCCGAAATTTCCCCCTGTTGGAATCTCATTTTTTCCCCACATTTCCCCTGTTGGAATCTCATTTTCCCCCTGCTGGAATCTCATATTTTTTTCCAAATTCCCCCCTGCTGGAATCTCATCTTTTTCCCCAAATTTCCCTCTGCTGGAAGATCTTTTTTTCCCCGTGCTGGAATCTCATCTTTTTCCCCAAAATTCCCCCTGCTGGAATCTTATTTCACCCCAAATTTCCCCTGCTGGAATCTCATCTTTCCCCTGCTGGAATCTCATCTTTTTCCACAAAATTCCCCCCTGCTGGAATCTCATCTTTCCCCCAAATTTCCCCCCTGCTGGAATCTCATCTTTTCCCCCATTTCCTCTTGTTGGAATCTCATCTTTCCCCTGCTGGAAATCTCATCTTTTCCCCCAAATTTTCCCCTGCTGGGATCTCAGAAATCCCCCTGATGGAATCTCGTCTCCCCCTATGGGAATATCATCGTTTTCCCCAAATTTTCCCCTTTTGGAATCTCATCTTTCCCAAATTTCCCCCTGCTGGAATCTCATCTTTCCCCCTGCTGGAATCTCATCTTCCTCCAAATTTCCTCCTGCTGGAATCTCATCTTTGTCCCCCAAATTTCCCCTGTTGGAATCTCATCTTTCCCCTGTTGGAATCTCATATTTTACCCCGAATTTCCCCCTGCTGGAATCTCATCTCACCCTAAATTTTCCCTGAGTGTCCCGTGAGGGTCCCCATTCCCTGGTGTCCCCCAGCTGTCCCCTGTCCCTCAATGTCCCCAGGGTGCCCCCTCTCCCTCAGTGTCCTTTCTCCCTCAATATCCCCTCTCCCTGAGTGTCCCCTGAGTGTCCCCGGTCCCTCAGTGTCCCTTCTCCCTGAGTGTCCCATTTCCCTGAGTGTCCCCTGAGTGTCCCCCTCCCTGGCTGCCCCCTGCCCTGCCCAGGCCATGTGTGCCCCCTGTCCCCTCTGGGTGGCACAGGTACCTTCCTGGCACACGTTTCCCCTCTTTCTGCTGTGCCAGTCCCACCCCCTTCCCTTCCCTTCCCTTCCCTTCCCTTCCTTTCCCTTCCCTTCCCTTCCCTTCCCTTCCCTTCCCTTCCCTTCCCTTCCCTTCCCTTCCCTTCCCTTCCCTTCCCTGGCATCTCCTGCTGCCCTGGCACTGTTGCCTGTCCCCAGGGTCCCCTCAGTGTCACTGTGCCCAGCCCAGGTGTGCCCAGCCCAGGTGTGTGACCTGTCCTGGTCCCTCCTTTCCATCAGGGCTGAGCTGGAGCCCCTGGCACAGGGCAAGGTGGCACTGACATGGCAGGGGTGGCACTGGCCGGGCTTTGGGGACACTCCCCAGCCACACCAGGCTGGGCTTCCCTGGTGCCGGACCTGTGCCAGACCTGTGCCAGACCTGTGCCAGCCCCCAGGGTGGCTGGGATAGCTCAGGGCCTGGCTGGGCATGAGCACAGAGGGGCCAGGAGGGGCCAGATCACCTGGAATGGTGTTTGTGACGCAGGGGATTGTGTGTGAGCCCTCTCCTTCCTCTGCAAGGAGCACAGCTCTGGTAGAATGGTGTTTGTAACTCAGAAAATTCTGTGGGAGGCCTCTTCACACCCCTGCAAAGAGCACAGCAGTGCCAAGAGAAGCCAGATCATCCAGAAAGGTGTTTGTAACTCAGAGGATTCTCTGTGAGCCCTCTTCTTCCTCTGCAAGGAGCACAGATCTGGGCCAGATCACTTGGAATGGTGTTTTTAGCTCGGGGGGTTCTGTGTGAGCCCTCTCCACACCTCTGCAAGGAGCACAGAGGGGCCAGATAATCCAGAATGGGGTTTGTAACTCAAGAGGGGCCAGATCACCTGGACAGGTGTTTGTAACTTAGGGAATTCTGTGTGAGCCCTCTCCTTCCTCTGCAAGGAGCACAGATCTGGAACAGATCACCCAAAATGGTGTTTTTAGCTCAGGGATTTCTCTGTGAGCTCTCTCCACATCTCTGCAAGGAGCACAGATCTGGAACAGATCACCTGGAAAGGAGTTTTTAGCTCAGGGGATTCTCTGTGAGCCCTCTCCACACCCCTACGAGGAGCACAGCACTGCCAGGAGGGGCCAGATCCCCTGGAATGGTGTTTGTAACTCATGGAATTCTCTGTGAGCCCTCTCAATACCCCTGCGAGGGGCACAGATCTGGGCCAGATCACCCAGAATGGTGTTTTTAGCCCAGGGGGTTCTGTGTGAGCCCTCTCCCTCCTCTGCTGCTGGGGAACCCTCTGGCTTCTCTCCCTGCATCCTCCTCCTACGCAGCTCTGGTTCCCTGGGCTGGCCCTGGGTGGTTTGGGAGTGTCCTGGGCTGGCTCTGGGTTGGTTTTGAGGTTCCCTGGGCTGGATCTGGTCAGGTTTTACAGTGCCCTGGCTCACCCTGTGCTGTTTGCAGTGCCCTGGGCTGGCTCTGGTCAGGTTCTACAGTGCCCTGGCTCACTCTGGGTTGTTTTGCAGTGCCCTGGGCTGGTTCTGGTCAGCTTTGGCAGCGTCCTGGAACCCTAGGCTGGCTCTGGGTTGGTTTTGGAGTGTCCTGGTAGCCCTGGGCTCACCCTGGGTTGGTTTGGAATGCCCTGGGCTGGCTCTGGGTTGGTTTGGAATGCCCTGGGCTGGCTCTGGGTTGGTTATGAGGTTCCCTGGGCTAGCTCTGGTCAGGTTTCACAGTTCCCTGGGCTGGCTCTGGGTTGGTTTTGAGGTTCCCTGGGCTGGTTCTGGTCAGGTTTCACAGTGCCCTGGGCTGGCTCTGGGTTGGTTTTGAGGTTCCCTGGGCTGGCTCTGGGCTGGTTTTGAGGTTCCCTGGGCTGGCTCTGGGTTGGTTTGCAGTTCTCTGGGCTGGCTGTGGTCAGGTTTTGCAGTGCCCTGAGCTGGCCCTGGGTTGGTTTTGAGGTTCCCTGGGCTGGCTCTGGGTTGGTTTGCAGTTCTCTGGGCTGGCTGTGGTCAGGTTTTGCAGTGCCCTGGGCTGGCCCTGGGTTGGTTTTGAGGTTCCCTGGGCGGGCTCTGGTCGGGTTTCACAGTTCCCTAGGCTGGCTCTGGGTTGATTTCACAGTTCCCTGGTCTCACCCTGTGCTGTTTTGCAGTGCTCTGGGCTGGCTCTGGTCAGGTTTGGCAGTGTCCTGGAACCCTGGGCTGGCTCTGGGTTTGGTTTTGGAGTGTCCTGGCAGCCCTGGGCTCGCCCTGTGCTGTTTCGCAGTTCCCTGGGCTCGCCCTGTGCTGTTTTGCAGTGCTCTGGGCTGGCTCTGGGCTGGTTTTGAGGTTTCCTGGGCTCACTCTGGGTTGGTTTTACAGTGCCCTGGACAGCCCTGGATTGTTTCTGGACAGGTTTCACAGTCCCCTGGGCTGGCTCTGGTCAGGTTTTACAGTGCCCTGGGCTGGCCCTGGGTTGGTTTTGAGGTTTGCTGGGCTGGCTGTGGTCAGGTTTGGCAGTGTCCTGGGCTCACTCTGGGTTGGTTTCACAGTTCCCTGCTCTGACCCTGTGCTGTTTTGCAGTGCCCTGGACAGCCCTGGGCTCAGTCTGGTCAGGTTTGGCAGTGCCCTGGGCTGGCTGTGGTCAGGTTTGCAGTGCCCTGTCTCACTCTGGGTTGGTTTGGCAGTGCCCTGGGCTGGCTGTGGTCAGGTTTGCAGTGCCCTGTCTCACTCTGGGTTGGTTTCACAGTTCCCTGCTCTGACCCTGTGCTGTTTTGCAGTGCCCCGGACAGCCCAGGCCGGCTGGACGAGGAGCACCGGCTCATCGCCCGCTACGCCGCGCGCCTGGCTGCTGAGGCTGGCAATGCTGTGAGTGCCATGGGGACACTGGGGACACTGGGGGACACTGGGGACACTGCTGGCAATGCTGTGAGTGCCATGGGGACACTGGGGACACTGGGGGACACTGGGGACATTGGGGACATTGGGGAGACACTGCTGGCAATGCTGTGAGTGCCATGGGGACACTGGGGGACACTGCTGGCAATGCTGTGAGTGCCATGGGGACACTGGGGACACTGGGGACACTGGGGACACTGGGGACATTGGGGAGACACTGCTGGCAATGCTGTGAGTGCCATGGGGACACTGGGGACACTGGGGACACTGGGGACATTGGGGACATTGGGGAGACACTGCTGGCAATGCTGTGAGTGCCATGGGGACACTGGGGACACTGGGGACACTGGGGACACTGGAGGACACTGGGGGACACTGCTGGCAATGGGGACACTGGGGACACTGGGGGACACTGGGGACACTGCTGGCAATGCTGTGAGTGCCATGGGGACACTGGGGACACTGGGGACACTGGGGACATTGGGGGCACACTGCTGGCAATGCTGTGAGTGCCATGGGGACACTGGGGGGACACTGGGGACACTGCTGGCAATGCTGTGAGTGCCATGGGGACACTGGGGGACACTGGGGGACACTGGGGACATTGGGGAGACACTGCTGGCAATGCTGTGAGTGCCCTTCCTGCCATGGGGACACTGGGGACACTGGGGGACACTGGGGGACACTGGGGACACTGGGGACACTGCTGGCAATGCTGTGAGTGCCCTGTCCTGCCATGGGGACACTGGGGGGACACTGGGGACACTGCTGGCAATGCTGTGAGTGCCATGGGGACACTGGGGACACTGGGGACATTGGGGGCACACTGCTGGCAATGCTGTGAGTGCCATGGGGACACTGGGGACACTGGGGACACTGGGGGACACTGCTGGCAATGCTGTGAGTGCCATGGGGACACTGGGGACACTGGGGGACACTGGGGACACTGCTGGCAATGCTGTGAGTGCCATGGGGACACTGGGGACACTGGGGGACACTGGGGACATTGGGGAGACACTGCTGGCAATGCTGTGAGTGCCATGGGGACACTGGGGACACTGGGGACACTGGGGGACACTACTGGCAATGCTGTGAGTGCCATGGGGACACTGGGGACACTGGGGGACACTGCTGGCAATGCTGTGAGTGCCATGGGGACACTGGGGACACTGGGGACACTGCTGGCAATGCTGTGAGTGCCATGGGGACACTGGGGACACTGGGGGGACACTGCTGGCAATGCTGTGAGTGCCCTGTCCTGCCATGGGGACACTGGGGGGACACTGGGGACACTGCTGGCAATGCTGTGAGTGCCATGGGGACACTGGGGACACTGGGGACATTGGGGGCACACTGCTGGCAATGCTGTGAGTGCCATGGGGACACTGGGGACACTGGGGACACTGGGGGACACTGCTGGCAATGCTGTGAGTGCCATGGGGACACTGGGGACACTGGGGGACACTGGGGACACTGCTGGCAATGCTGTGAGTGCCATGGGGACACTGGGGACACTGGGGGACACTGGGGACATTGGGGAGACACTGCTGGCAATGCTGTGAGTGCCATGGGGACACTGGGGACACTGGGGACACTGGGGGACACTACTGGCAATGCTGTGAGTGCCATGGGGACACTGGGGACACTGGGGGACACTGCTGGCAATGCTGTGAGTGCCATGGGGACACTGGGGACACTGGGGACACTGCTGGCAATGCTGTGAGTGCCATGGGGACACTGGGGACACTGGGGGGACACTGCTGGCAATGCTGTGAGTGCCCTGTCCTGCCATGGGGACACTGGGGGACACTCAGGGTTTGAGCAGAATTTTTGAGCAAAGCAAGGGCTGGCTCTGTGCCCAGGAGGAGCCATTTGGGCTCTGGGGCTGGGCTTTGTGACCTGAAGGGCTTCAAAAAACAGAGGAAAATGGAATTGGTGCAGTGCAGGGTGGGCAGGGAGCTCAGCCCTGGGACCCCCTGACACCAGAGCACCCAGGGGTGTCCCAGGGTGGGAGCTGTGGCTGCAAACCAGGGACGGACTGGTGGCACTGGTGGCACTGCTGTGATTGTGTGATTGTGTGATTTCTGTGTTTTCTATGATTTGTGTGATTGTATGATTGTGTGATTTCTGTCATTTCTGTGTGTTCTGTTACTTGTGTGATTGCTGTGATTGTGTATTTTCTGTGTTTTCTGTGATTGTGTGATTTCTGTGATTTTTATGATTTCTGTGATGGTGTATTTTCTGTGTTTTCTCTGATTTGTATGATTGCTGTGATTTGTGTGATTTCTGTAATTTCTGTGTTTTCTGTGACTTCTGTGACCTGTGTGATTGTGTGATTTCTGTGTTTTATGTGTTTTCTGTGATTTGTGTGATTTCTGTGATTGTGTGACTTCTGTGATTGGTGTGATTTGTGTGATATCTGTGTTTTCTGTGACTTCCGTGTTTGTGTGTTTTCTGTGATTGATATGATTTCTGTGATTGTGTCTTTTCTGTGTTTTCTATGATTTGTATGATTGCGTGATCGGTGTGATTGTGTGATTTGTGTGATTTCTGTAATTTCTGTGTTTTCTGTGACTTGTGTGATTGTGTAATTTCTGTGATTTCTGTGATTGATATTATTTCTGTGATTGTGTGATTGTATCATTTGTGTGATTTCTATGTTTTGTGTGTTTTCTATTATTTGTGTCATTTATATAATTTCTGTATTTTATGTGTTTTCTATGATTTGTATGATTTGTGTCATTTCTGTGTTTTCTGTGACTTGTGTGATTGTGTATTTTTTGTGATTTCTGTGATTGGTGTGATTTCTGTGATTGTGTGATTCTGTGATTTCTGTGTTTTCTGTGATTATGGGATTTGTGTATTTTCTGTGATTTGTGTATTTTCACTGATTTCTGTGTTTGGTGTGATTGGTGTGATTTCTCTGATTTCTCTGATTTCTGTGATTGTGTGATTTCTATTTTTTCTGTGATTTCTGCGCTTGTGATTGGTGTGATTCTGTGATTTCTGTGATTTGAATGGTGTGATTTGTGTGATTTCTCTGATTTATATGATTATGTGTTTTCTGTGATTTCTGTGATTTCTCTAATTTCTGTGATTGTGTGATTTGTGTATTTTCTGTGATTTCTGTGTTTTCTGCTTTCCGTGATTTGTGTGATTGGTGTAATTTCTGTGTTTTCTGTGATTGTGTGATTTGTGTATTTTCTCTGATTTCTGTGTTTTGTGTGATTGGTGTGGTTTCTCTGATTTCTGTGATTGTGTGATTTCTGATTTCTCTATAATTTCTGTGATTTCTGTGTTTTCTGCTACTCTGTGATTTCTGTGACTGTATTCTCTGTGATTCTGCGATTTCTGTGACTGTGTGATTTCTGTGATTGTGTGATTTCTGTGACTGTATTTTCTGTGATTTCTGTGGTTATTCTCAGTGATTTCTGTGACTGTGTGATTTCTGTGATTGTGTGATTTCTGTATTTTCTGTGACTTCCGTGACTGTACTCTGTGTGATTTCTGTGATTGTGTGATTTCTGTATTTTCTGCGATTTGTGCGGCTGCATTCCCCGTGATTTCTGTATTTTCTGTGATTTCTATATTTTCTATGATTTCTGTGCCTGCATTCCCTGACATTTCTGCCCTCTCTGACCCCCTGTTCTCTCTGCAGCCCCGTCCCCCTGCAGACCTGCCCTTCAGCTTCGATGCCAACAAGCAGCAGAGGCAGCTGATAGCAGAGCTGGAGAACAAGAACAGGTACAGCCCTGCTGGGACAGCCCATTCACTCGTTAATTACTCATTAACATCCGTTAATTAGCCGTGGGGAGGGGCTGCCCTGCCCTGTTCCCCAGGGAGGGGGTTTGATCTTCTTTAATCTTCTTAAAATCATCTTCTCCAGCACTGAGCACATCCAGCAAAACTCAGAGCTGGGAACTTTTCCCATTCTGTGCTGCTTTAGTGTGTGGGTCTGGGTTTCTACCAGGACATGGTGAGCTCTGGGCACAGAGCAGGGACACAAAACAATTCCTGCTCCAGCTGGGCACCAAGGACAAATGACCCAAATCTCAGCCCAGGAGCACAAACAGGAGAGAGAAAAACAAGGATGGGACTGCAGGGGCTAAAGCTGGAATGGGACAATGAACTGCAAGGTGCAAATGGAGCAGAACTGATCCCAGTGACAGACCCCGTGCCTGGCTGTGCATTTTGGGGCCATTTTGGTTCATCTTGGGTTCATTCTGGGACCATTTTGGTTCATCCTGGGTTCATTTTGGGACCATTTTGGTTCCTCTTGGGTTCATTTTGGTTCCTCTTGGGTTCATTTTGGGGCCATTTTGGTTCATCTTGGGTTCATTTGGGGACCATTTTGGTTCATCCTGGGTTCATTTTGGGACCATTTTGGTTCATCTTGGGTTCATTTTGGGAACATTTTGGTTCATCTTGGGTGCAGCCCTGGCTGGGCTCTTGTGCTGCCCCAGGTGGATCCATGCAGGAGATCCTTTCAATCAATCCCTGCTTTATTCTGTAGCTCTGCCCAGCCTCTGCTCCAGCTCAGCCTGCACAAGGCATCACCCAGAGCAGCTGGGGCTGCCCCTGCATCCCTGGCACTGCCCAGGGCCAGGCTGGACAGTGGGGTTGGGACAGTGGCAGGTGTCAGGGGTGGCACTGGGGGGACTCTGAGCCCCCTTCCAAAGCCACCCGGGTGATTTTTGTTGCTGCAGAGGGTCACCTGTGGAGCCCCCCAGGCTCTCCCTGTGCCCATCCCTGTGCCCAGGCACCCTCAGCAGAGGGAAAAGGCTGTTCCAGGGCCCTTTGGAGCAGGAGAAGTTCCTGGAGAGCAGGAGCAGCTCAGCCCTGGTGTGACAGTGTTCACAGGGGTCCCAGGATGAGGGAAGAGACAAGGATCTGACTCCATGTTTCAGATGGCTGATTTATTATTTTATATATATTTTATATTATATATATATATTTTTAATATATATATTATTGTATATATATTTTATTATATATATTGTATAATATATATTTTTTATTTTTTATTTTTTTTATTTTAATATATATTATATTAAAACCATACTAAAAGAATAGAAGAAAGGATTTCATCAGAAGGCTAGCTAAGAATAGAAAAAGAATAACAAAGGTTTGTGACTGACCAAGACAGTCTGAGCCAGCTGACTGTGATTGGCCATTAATTAGAAACAACCACACGAGACCAATCACAGATGCACCTGTTGCATTCCACAGCAGCAGATAACCATTGTTCACATTTTGTTCCTGAGGCCTCTCAGCTTCTCAGGAGGAAAAATCCCAAGGAAAGGATTTTCCATAAGAGGTGTCTGTGGCAGCCCTGGCGGTGCTGCAGCCTTGGTGCCCCGGCAGGATGAGTGTGGAACGGTTCCTGGAGATCCCCTGGCAGCAGAGCAGCTCTGCAGTGTGGCAGCAAGGAGAGCTGGAGGTGACTCTGTGCTCTTGGAAGGGCTCCATCCCTGCTGCAGGGAACCATCCTGGCACTGTCCCCCTGCAGGGTCTGGGGCTGTGCCCACGGGCTGCTCGGGGAAGGGCACTGGGCTGTGCCAGAGCTGCCCCAGAGCCCCCCTGCAGCCCCTGAGGCTGGATTGGAGCCTCCTGGAGCAGCTCTGAGCCCCTTCGGTGCCAGGGAATGGAGAGATTGCAGGGAGGGATTGATCTGGGGAAGTAAAGAATGTGCCAGGTCCTGCAGGGCTGTGCCCACGTCCCTGTCCTGCCTGTGCCCACATCCCTGTCCTGGCTATGCCCACATCCCTGTCCTGGGGCTGTGCCCACATCCCTGTCCTGCCTGTGCCCACATCCCTGTCCTGGCTATGCCCATATCCCTGTCCTGCCTGTGCCCACATCCCTGTCCTGTTTGTGCCCACATCCCTGTCCTGGGGCTGTGCCCACATCCCTGTCCTGTTTGTGCCCACATCCCTGTCCTGGGGCTGTGCCCACATCCCTGTCCTGCCTGTGCCCACATCCCTGTCCTGGCTATGCCCATATCCCTGTCCTGCCTGTGCCCACATCCCTGTCCTGTTTGTGCCCACATCCCTGTCCTGGGGCTGTGCCCACATCCCTGTCCTGTTTGTGCCCACATCCCTGTCCTGGCTGTGCCCACATCCCTGTCCTGGGGCTGTGCCCACATCCCTGTCCTGGCTGTGCCCACATCCCTGTCCATGCCAGGCTGTGCCCACATCCCTGTCCTGGAGCTGTGCCCACATCCCTGTCCTGCCTGTGCCCACATCCCTGTCCTGTCTGTGCCCATATCCCTGTCCTGCCTGTGCCCACATCCCTGTCCTGTTTGTGCCCACATCCCTGTCCTGGGGCTGTGCCCACATCCCTGTCCTGTTTGTGCCCACATCCCTGTCCTGCCTGTGCCCATATCCCTGTCCTGGCTATGCCCACATCCCTGTCCTGGCTGTGCCCACATCCCTGTCCTGGGGCTGTGCCCACATCCCTGTCCTGGCTGTGCCCACATCCCTGTCCATGCCAGGCTGTGCCCACATCCCTGTCCTGGAGCTGTGCCCACATCCCTGTCCTGCCTGTGCCCACATCCTTATCCATGCCTGGCTGTGCCCATGTCCAGGTTTAGGGCAAATTTGGGAGAAAACCTCCAAAATGGGGCCCCTCCAGTAAGCAAACCCACACGACCCCTCCCCACAACCGGTTTGGGAAGGATTCCTCGGAGAAAAGTGGAAAGAACCTGTTTATTGAACAGGCACAGCACCCCCAGCACACAAAATGAACAATACCAGATGACAGCACTCTGAAAAGATGGCAAATCCAGAAAGCCTCTCTTGGGGGTGGTCGCTGTTATCAGTCCCTCTGGTGCTGGGGCAGCTGCTGCAGCCACAAGGTGCAGACTCTCGGTGTTCCCCAGGTCCCAGTCCGGAGCAGGTTCGAGATGGTCCAAAAAAGGGAAAGGAAAAACAGTGCAGGGATAAATGCAGACTGCTTAGCTAAACTAACTAAAGAGCAGGATAAATTCGGACTGCTTATCTAAACTAACTAAAGAGCAGGATAAATTCGGACTGCTTAGCTAAACTAACTAAAGAGCAGAAGCAAAAAGCAAGAGCAAAGCAGAAGCAAAGCAGAAGCAAGAGCAAAGCAAGGAGCCAAGCAAAAAGCAAAAGCAGCACCATGTACTGCCCCGTGTGTGTGTCCTACCAGCTGTGGGGAGGCTGATAAGAAACCAAAACAAAACTTTCACTCCTCAGAGCCAGTCTGGAATGCACAGAACACAATATCCAGCATAAACAGAACACACAAGCGGGGATACAAGCATCATAACGTCACCCTGTGACAAATATTCGTGTTAATATTTGTGAAATGACAATGATAAACAGGAGAATCGATACAGCCTAACTTTCTGACATAACACATATAGTATTAATTTGAATATTTGTGAAATGCCAATGATAAACAGGAAAATTGATACAGCCTAACTTTCTGACATCACACATCTAATATTCATTAATATTCACATCAGATGTGTGATTTTAGAAAGTTAGGCTGTATCAATTTTCCTGTTTATCATTGACAATGATAATGATACGTCAATGATAAACAGGAAAATTGATACAGCATCACTTTCTAACATCACACATCCAATATTCGTGTGAATATTTGTGAAAAGCCGATGATAAACAGGAAAATTGATACAGCCTAACTTTCTAACTTAACAGATACAATATTCATGTGAATATTTGTGACAAGCCAATGATAAACAGGAGAATTGATACAGCATAATTTTCTGATATCAGAGATCCAATATTCATGTGAATATCTGTGAAAAGCCAGTGATAAACAGGAAAATTGATGCAGCATCACTTTCTGACATTACACACATAATATTCATGTGAGTATCTGTGAAAAGCCAATGATAAACAGGAAAATTGATGCAGCCTAACTTTCTGACATCACACATCTAATATTCACATTAATATTTGCTAAAACCAGTGACGACCAGGCATTTCCCCGTTTACTGACCCCGTCCTTTCCCCCCGTGTGTGCAGGGAGATCCTGCAGGAGATCCAGCGGCTGCGGCTGGAGCACGAGCAGGCGTCGCAGCCCACGCCCGAGAAGGCGCAGCAGAACCCCACGCTGCTGGCGGAGCTGCGCCTGCTGCGGTAACGCGCCGGGGTGCAGGGGGTACCGGGATAGTGGGATAGTGGGGTACTGGGGTAATGGGGTAATGGGGTACAGGGATACTGGGGTACTGGGGTACAGGGATACTGGGGTACTGGGGTACTGGGGTACTGGGGTACAGGGGTACTGGGGCACTGGGGTACGAGGGTACTGAGGTACTGGGGCACTGGGATACTGGGGTACAGGGGTACTGGGATACGGGGGGATTGGGGTACTGGGGCACTGGGATAGTGGGGTACCGGGATAGCGGGGTACTGGGGTACAGGGGTACTGGGATAGTGGGGTACTGGCGTACTGGAGTACTGGGATACAGGGGTACTGGGATACTGGGATACAGGGGTACTGGGGTACTGGGATAGGGGGTACTGGGATACAGGGGTACTGGGATACTGGGGTACTGTGATAGCGGGGTACTGTGATAGCGGGGTACTGGGGTATAGGGGGGTACTGGGATAGTGGGATAGTGGGGTACTGGGATACACTGGGGTACTGGGATAGCGGGGTGCTGGGGTACAAGGGTACTGGGATAGCAGGATACTGGGGTACTGGGATACCAGGATGGGCTACTGGGATACCAGGATGGGCTACTGGGATGGGCTACCAGGATAGCGGGACACTGGGATACTCAGGTACGGCGATAGCAAGATAGCAGGATAGCAGGATACAGGGATACTGGGATAGTGGGATAGCGGGATAGCGGGATACAGGGGTGGGCTACGGGGATACTGGGATGGGCTACTGGGATAGCAGGATGGGCTAGTGGGATACTGGGATAGCGGGATAGCGGGGTACTGGGATAGCAGGGTACAGGGATACTGGGGTACTGGGATAGCGGGATGGGATAGCGGGGTACTGGGATAGTGGGGTACTGGGATAGTGAGATAGCAGGATACAAGGATACTGGAGTGGGCTACTGGGATACCTGGCTGGGCTACCAGGCTGGGCTACCAGGATATCGGGCTGTGCTACTGGATTGTGGGGCTGGGCCACTGGGCTGGGCTACAGGGACACTGGGATGGGCTACTGGGATACTGGGATGGGCTACTGGATTACCAGGCTGGGATACTGGGCTGGGCTACAGGGACACTGGGATGGGCTACTGGGATACTGGGCTGTGGGGCTGGGCCATCTCACACTCAGGGCCGGGGCAGCCCCTTGAGCCCCTCAGGGGTCAATAAAAACCTCCCTGCCATGGTGGGAGAGCCCGGGGAGGAGTTTGGGCACCAGGGACCCGTGGGACGGGGCATGGTGTGGGTGATTGTCTGGGAAACAGCTTTACTGCCCTGGGAAACACCTTTACCCCTCTGAGAAAACACTTTTTATTCCCCTGAGAAAACACCTTTACTCCCGTGTTTACTCCTCTGAGAAAACACCTTTGTTCCCTTGAGAAAACACCTTTACTGCCCTATGAAAATAGCTTTAGTCCCTTGAAAAAACACCTTTACTCCTTTGAGAAAACACCTTTACTCCCTTGAGAAAACACCTTTACTGCCCTGTGCAAATAACTTTACTTCTCTGTGCAAATATCTTTATTCCTCTGTGCAAAGTAGGCATTTTACCACAATTATACTTATATTAGTTACTTCCCTAAGCTTAATTAACAAGAGAAATAAAACCCCAGATTCCTATAACAAAGCTACTTTAACGTTACACATATAAAATTTATTGTAATAATTTATTTAAAATTTAATAATGATTTATTTAAAATTTATTTTAATTTGTGAAAAGACAATATTATAATATATAATAATAGTAATTATTATTATTAGATACTTATATTAGTTATTTCCCTAAGCTTAATTAACAACAGAAAAAAACCCCATATCTTTATGACAAAGTTACTTTAACATTACACATATAAAATTTATTTCAATAATTTATTTAAAATTTAATAATATTTTTTTAAAACTTGTTTTCATATTTGCAAAAGGCCATTATTATAAAGTATATTGGTCATAATTATTATTTTTGTTATTATTATTAGATACTTATCTTAGTTATTTCCCCAAGCTTAATTAGCAAGAGCAATAAAAAACCAGATCTTTATAACAGTTACTTTAACATTACACATATAAAATTTATTTTAATAAATTATTTTAAATTTATTTTAATATTTGCAAAAAGCCAGTATTAAAGTGTATAATAACTATAATAATTATTTATTATAATTACTGATTATTATAATTAATTAGTATAATGTATATATAATGTAAGCCAATAATATAATGTACAATAATTATTATAATGTGTTATTATAATGCAATATTATAATTAGAATTAATTATAATAATGTATATAGAATGTAAGACAATATTATAATGTATAATCATTGCGATAGTGCATTATAATTATTTATTATTAGGATAATTATAATAATGTATGTATAATGTAAGCCAATATTATAATGTATGATAATTATAATGTATTATTATACATTTTTATTAATGTAGTTGATTATAATAATGTATATATAATGTAAGCCAATAATATGATGTATAATAATTATTATAATGCATTGTAATTATTTATTACTATTTTTATTATTATAATGTATATAAAATGTAAGCCAATATTATAATGTATAATAATTATTATAATGCATTATAATTATTTATTATTATTACTATTTTTATTATTATAATGTATATATAATGTAAGCCAATATTACAATGTATAATTATTATTATAATGCATTATAATTATTTATTATTATTACTATTTTTATTATTATAATGTATATATAATGTAAGCCAATATTATAATGTATAATTATTATTATAATGCATTATAATTATTTATTATTATTATAATGTATATATAATGTGAGCCAATATTATAATGTCCAATAACAATAATTATTATGATTAGCTGCTTAGATGAGATAACATTCCACAAACACATGAAAAAACCACCAGGTACAAACATACCAACCGTCAGCACTCACTGCCTGAAGGCAGCGTGGGCCAGAGCCAAAACTGAAAGTAGTAATTATGAAAAAACCCCTAAAGCCACAACCAGAGAATGCACACACCCTAAAAACAGAGCCAAAGGGAAACCACCCTGAACAGGTCTTAAAGATGTAAAGTAGTTAAAGGAAAAAATTGTGTTTGCTGTACATAAGAGTCTGTGGATAATAATAATAGTAATAACAGTAATAGTGGTAATAGTAATAATAGTAATAGTAATAGTAATAATAATGAATATGGAAATATTCCAGTTTTCTGTCCTTTAAAAACCATCTCCTGTTCAAATTCCCACAGTGTGCCAGTGCCAGAGAAACACCCAGCGTGGTTAATATTTGTTATATTAAATATAGAAATGTATATTTATATTTACATTATATAATTATATTATATAGCTCTATTTATATATTTATATAGAAATATTTACATTTATATATGGAATATAGAAATATTCCAGAGGTTTTTGTCCTTTAAAGAACAACTCCTGTTCAGATTCCCAGGGTGGATTGTCCATAGTGTGCCAGTGCCAGCACCCAGGGTGTTTAATATTTGTTATATTAAATATATGAATAACAATAATGATAGTGGTAACAATATCACCAACATTATTACTATTACTCTTATTATTTTGAATATATAACTATTCCAGAGTTTTCTGTCCTTTAAAGAACAGCTCCTGTTAAAATTCCCAATGTGGATTGTCCACAGTGTGCCAGTGCCACAGAAACACCCAGGGTGGTTAAAATTTGTTATATTAAATATAGAAATGATGATGATGATGATGATGATGATGATGATGGTGATGATGAAAAGTAGTAGTAGTAGTAGCAGTAATAACAATAATGATATTCCTGAGTTCTTTAAAGAACTCTTTTTGTGGATTGCCCACAGTGTGCCAGTGCCAGCCTCAGGGTGGTTAAAATTTGTTATATTAAACCTATAAATTAATAATAATAGCAATAGTAATAGTAATAGCAATAGTAATAATAATTATTAAAATTATTATTAATAATTAATAATGGAATATATAAACATTCCAGAATTTTCTGTTCTTTAAAGAACTCTTTTTGTGGATTACCCCCAGTGTGCCAGCCCCAGGGCACTCAGAGCCTCCAGGAGGTGACATTCTGCCCTGGCTGGGACATCCTGCTGTCCCCAGACTGGCACATCCTGGTGTCCCCACTCTGGCACATCCTGGTGTCCCCAGAGTGTGACACAGGGCTGGCGCATCCTGGTGTCCCCACACTGGCACATCCTGGTGTCCCCACTCTGGCACGTCCTGCTGTCCCCAGAGTGTGACACAGGGCTGGCACATCCTGGTGTCCCCACACTGGCACATCCTGGTGTCCCCACTCTGGCACGTCCTGCTGTCCCCAGAGTGTGACACAGGGCTGGCACATCCTGGTGTCCCCACTCTGGCACATCCTGGTGTCCCCAGAGTGTGACACAGGGCTGGCACATCCTGGTGTCCCCACTCTGGCACATCCTGGTGTCCCCACTCTGGCACATCCTGGTGTCCCCAGAGTGTGACACAGGGCTGGCACATCCTGGTGTCCCCACTCTGGCACATCCTGGTGTCCCCACTCTGGCACATCCTGGTGTCCCCAGAGTGTGACACAGGGCTGGCACATCCTGGTGTCCCCACTCTGGCACATCCTGCTGTCCCCACACTGGCACATCCTGGTGTCCCCAGAGTGTGACACAGGGCTGGCACATCCTGGTGTCCCCACACTGGCACATCCTGGTGTCCCCACACTGTGACACAGGGCTGGCACATCCTGGTGTCCCCACACTGGCACATCCTGCTGTCCCCACACTGGCACATCCTGGTGTCCCCACTCTGGCACATCCTGGTGCCCCCACTCTGGCACGTCCTGCTGTCCCCACTCTGGCACGTCCTGCTGTCCCCAGACTGGCACATCCTGGTGTCCCCACACTGTGACACAAGGCTGGCACATCCTGGTGTCCCCACACTGGCACATCCTGGTGTCCCCACTCTGGCACATCCTGCTGTCCCCAGAGTGTGACACAGAGCTGGCACATCCTGGTGTCCCCAGAGTGTGACACAGGGCTGGCACATCCTGGTGTCCCCACACTGGCACATCCTGGTGTCCCCACTCTGGCACATCCTGCTGTCCCCACACTGGCACATCCTGGTGTCCCCACACTGGCACATCCTGCTGTCCCCACACTGGCACATCCTGGTGTCCCCACTCTGGCACATCCTGCTGTCCCCACACTGGCACATCCTGGTGTCCCCACACTGGCACATCCTGGTGTCCCCACTCTGGCACATCCTGGTGTCCCCACACTGTGACACAAGGCTGGCACATCCTGGTGTCCCCACTCTGGCACATCCTGCTGTCCCCACACTGGCACGTCCTGCTGTCCCCACTCTGGCACGTCCTGCTGTCCCCAGTGTCACTGCAGGCTGAGCAGTCCCTCCGCCCGGGGCTTTGCTCGCTGTGTGTGACACGCAGCCCAGCCTGGCTAAGCCTGGCTTTGAGCTCTCTTTATTCGTCACCACTTTCCTTTTTTAGAGCAGCCCAGGCCGAGCCCCAGCTCTGGAACAGCTGCAGAGATTTGTGCAGCAGGGAGGGAAGGGAAGGTCACTGCTGTCACCTCCTGCTGTCACCCGGCTGTGCTGCAGGGCACGGGGCCTGGCTGCTGTGGCACTGCAGAGAGATCTGTGTGCCCCTCTCTCCTTGCGAAAAACGCCAATCAGTCGTTTTTAAAATTTAAAAAGTAATGCTTAATTAATTAATTTTTAAAATTAATTTTATATTTATTTTAAATCAATTTTAAATTTTATTTTAAATTAATTTTAAATGTTATTTCAAATTAATTTTTATTTAATCTTGTATTTATTTTAAATTAATTTTAAATGTAATTTAAAATTAATTTTTATTTATTGTTATATTTTAAATTAATTTTAAATGCTATTCAAAATTATTTTTAATTTTATTTTATATGTATTTAAAATTAATTTTAAATTTTATTTTAAATTAATATGAAAATAATTTTAAATTTCTTTTAAATTATTTTTAAATTTTAAATTAATTTGAAAATAATTGTAAATTTAATTTTAAATTTTATTTTAAATTAATTTTAATGTAATTTAATAAATTTAAATTAATTTAAAATAATTTTAATCTAATTTAATTTTTAATTAATTACTATTTAATGTAATAATAATAAGTAATTACTAATTAATTCTTTATTTACTATTTAGTAATTTAATATTAATGATTAATTACTATTTAATTTAATAGTAATAAAATTACTATAAGAATAGCAATATAATTAGAGTAATAAAAATCTGGACAATTAGGATTAGGACAATATGAGACAATAAAAACAAAAAGCTGTGGACAGTCCAGGTACCTTTTCTGGGCAAAATAAGCCCGAAAAAGGACCCACGTGAACAGAGGATTAACCCTTAAAAGCAACAGCCTGTTGCATATTCAACATCTCATACATGATGCATAAATTCTATGCAAACACAGGATTCTGTCTGGGCAGTGTCAGCTTCTTCCTTTTAAACATCTTCAGGGCTGAGCAAGGCAGGGAGAAGTCCGTTTCTTCTGATAAGGGAACAGTAAATTCTCTTTCTCTGAAAGATTTGGTTGTCCTGTGGCTGCTATCTCAGTGAGAGTCTTTTTTTCAAAAAAAAAATATCTCACATAGCATAGTTTCTATTTTACATTGTGCTATAACCTAAAACTAGATTTAACACACTACTAAAAAAATGAATACAGCATAACCTTCTAACGTAACACATGTAATATTCATTTTAATGTTTGTGAAAAAACAATCATAAAATGTGCATTTTTCACATTTCCTGCAGCTTTTCCTGCCCTCCCATTTCCCTCTCTCTGCTCCCCAAAGCTGCTCCTGCTCTGTCTGGGCTCTGCAGGATGCTCAGAGACAGAAAAATGTGGATATGTGTCCATATAAAAGTGAATTTTTCTCTGCTGCTGCCATGGCTGGGGTCCCCCTCCAGTGCTGGGACCCAGGGTGACTTTCACAGAGAATTCCCTCCGTGGCAGCTCTGGCACAGCCTGAGTTTGTCTCTCCTCTCTCTCTCCCCCATGTCCCTGGCACAGGCAGAGGAAGGATGAGCTGGAGCAGAGGATGTCAGCCCTGCAGGAGAGCAGGAGAGAGCTGATGGTGCAGCTGGAGGGGCTGATGAAGCTGCTCAAAGTAAGGAACCAAAGGCACAACATCTTTCCTTTCCTTTCCTTTCCTTTCCTTGAAATTTCCTTTCCTTTCCTTTCCTTTCCTTGAAATTTCCTTGAAATTTCCTTTCCTTGAAATTTCCTTTCCTTTCCTTTCCTTTCCTTTCCTTTCCTTTCCTTTCCTTTCCTTTCCTTCCCTTCCCTTCCCTTCCCTTCCTTCCCTGGGTGCTCTGGGCTCCCTGCTTTGCTGCCATTCCCTAAAAACCCTCCCTGAGTTTGCCAAAAGCCATTTCCATGCCAAAAGCAGGAGTTTCCATGCCAAAAGCCATTTCCATGCCAAAAGCCATTCCCATGCCAGCTCTGTGTGGGATGCTGGGGGTGAAGGTTCCTCCAGGTTTTTGTGGGTAAAGCCTGCAGAACCCCACATCTGAGGGGGGTTTGAGGCAGTTTGGTTTGGTACCTGGGGCTCAGCGCTCCCCAGTGTGGTTTTTGAGGATAAAACCTGCGGAATCTGGCATCTGGAAGGGTTTGAAGGAGTTTGGAGTTGGGACCTGTGATTCAGCACTCCCTGGTGTGGTTTTTGTGGGTAAAACCTGCAGAACCCCAGATCTGGGGGGGTTTGAAGGATTTTGGGTTGGTACCTGGGCTCAGCACTCCCCACTGGCACTGGGAAATAAATGGGGAGCAGGGCAGGGGGTGAGTGAGGGTCCCAGTTGTGGCTTTCTCTGGGTCTGGATTGAAGGCAGGAATTCCAGCCCTTCCCTCCATCCTGGGCAGGAATTCCAGCCCTTCCCTCCATCCTGGGCAGGAATTCCAGCCCCTTCCCACCATTCTGGGCAGGAATTCCAGCCCCTTCCCTCATTCTGGGCAGGAATTCCAGCCCTTCCCTCCATCCTGGGCAGGAATTCCAGCCCTTCCCACCATCCTGGGCAGGAATTCCAGCCCTTCCCTCCATCCTGGGCAGGAATTCCAGCCCTTCCCTCAATTCTGGGCAGGAATTCCAGCCCTGTCCCCATTCTGGGCAGGAATTCCAGCCCTTCCCTCCATCCTGGGCAGGAATTCCAGCCCTTCCCTCATCCTGGGCAGGAATTCCAGCCCTGTCTCCATCCTGGGCAGGAATTCCAGCCCTTCCCACCATTCTGGGCAGGAATTCCAGCCCCTTCCCTCATCCTGGGCAGGAATTCCAGCCCTGTCTCCATCCTGGGCAGGAATTCCAGCCCTTCCCACCATTCTGGGCAGGAATTCCAGCCCCTTCCCTCATCCTGGGCAGGAATTCCAGCCCCTCCCTCCATCCTGGGCAGGAATTCCAGCCCCTTCCCTCATCCTGGGCAGGAATTCCAGCCCCTTCCCTCATCCTGGGCAGGAATTCCAGCCCTGTCTCCATCCTGGGCAGGAATTCCAGCCCTTCCCACCATCCTGGGCAGGAATTCCAGCCCCTTCCCTCATCCTGGGCAGGAATTCCAGCCCTTCCCACCATCCTGGGCAGGAATTCCAGCCCCTTCCCTCATCCTGGGCAGGAATTCCAGCCCTTCCCTCCATCCTGGGCAGGAATTCCAGCCCTTCCCACCATCCTGGGCAGGAATTCCAGCCCCTTCCCTCCATCCTGGGCAGGAATTCCAGCCCCTTCCCTCAATTCTGGGCAGGAATTCCAGCCCTTCCCTCATCCTGGGCAGGAATTCCAGCCCTGTCTCCATCCTGGGCAGGAATTCCAGCCCCTTCCCTCAATTCTGGGCAGGAATTCCAGCCCCTTCCCTCATCCTGGGCAGGAATTCCAGCCCTGTCTCCATCCTGGGCAGGAATTCCAGCCCTTCCCTCATCCTGGGCAGGAATTCCAGCCCCTCCCTCCATCCTGGGCAGGAATTCCAGCCCCTTCCCTCATCCTGGGCAGGAATTCCAGCCCTTCCCTCCATCCTGGGCAGGAATTCCAGCCCCTTCCCTCATCCTGGGCAGGAATTCCAGCCCTTCCCACCATCCTGGGCAGGAATTCCAGCCCCTTCCCACCATTCTGGGCAGGAATTCCAGCCCCTTCCCTCAATTCTGGGCAGGAATTCCAGCCCCTTCCCACCATTCTGGGCAGGAATTCCAGCCCTTCCCTCAATTCTGGGCAGGAATTCCAGCCCTGTCCCCATTCTGGGCAGGAATTCCAGCCCTGTCCCCATCCTGGGCAGGAATTCCAGCCCTGTCCCCATTCTGGGCAGGAATTCCAGCCCCTTCCCACGATCCTGGGCAGGAATTCCAGCCCTTCCCTCCATCCTGAGCAGGAATTCCAGCCCCTCTCCCACACCTGAGCACAACACACTGGCCAAGTTTGGAATTCTGCTTTTTCCTGAAGCCAGTTCCCAATCTCCCACTCAAATCCCCTTTTCCCCCTCTGGAGCCCTGCAGATGAAATCTCTTCCAGAAGAACATCTGTTCCTCTGGAGCTGGGGGAATCCAAAGCTCAGAATTCCCTGCCAATGCAGCTTTGCCTGAGCATCAGAAATTCGTGCCTGGTTTTCAGTGTGAGCTGGCTTTGCCCTCTTTGTTCTCTTCCCTCAAACCCAGCTACAAATTCAGAACTGCAGGGAATGGGCAAAATGTCACCCAGAACGTCACCCAGAACAGCTCTGTCCCCTGAGCTGTGCCCATCAGAACCTCCTGAGCCCAGCTCTGCTCCCTCAGGGCTGTTAAACCCCTTAAACAGGGATTGAAATGCCTTAAGCAGGCACAGCTGGGCCCTCACAGCCCCTGCTCCGCTCTGCTGGGGATGGGCTCTGTGCCCTGCCCAGACTTTTAATATCAATTATTTATATTTATTTTTATTTTTATATTTTTATATTTTGGGAAAGCAAGCTGGCGGTTGAGTTCCTGCTTATTTTTATTTTATTTTTATTTTTAATGTTTGGAAAAGCAAGCTGGAGTACCTATATTTATATTTATATATTTATATATTTATATATTTATATATTTATATATTTATATATTTATATATTTATATATAAATATATTTATATATTTATATTTATATTTATATTTAATCCTGGCTCTATTATTTTTTATTATTTTAAGGGATCTTAATATTTTATTTTATTTTATTTTATTTTAAATTTATTTTAAATTTCTTTTTTATTTGCCTTATTTTAAAAATTATTTTAAAATTATTTTCATTATTTTAAGGGATTTTAAAATAATGAAACTTTTACTTTATTTTAATTTATTAATTTATTATTTTATTCTTTTATTTTAATTTATTTTTAATTATTTTCGAATTATTTTTAAATTATTTTAAGTATTCTAATGGATTTTAATTATTTAATTTTATTTTAATTTATTCATTTATTCTTCTATTATTTTATTTTAATTTATTTTTATTTTAATTATTTTTAACTTATTTTTAAATTATTTTCAATATTTTAGGGGATTTTAATTATATTATTTCAATTTAATTTATTTTATTTTAATTTGTTTTTTCTTTTAATTATTTTAAAATTATTTTTTAACTTCTAAAATTATTTTAAGGCATTTTAATTATTTTATTTTAATGTATTAATTTAATAATTTATTTTAATTTAATTTTTATTTTAATTATTTAAAATTATTTTAAGGGAATTATTTTAAGCTGCAAGTCCCCCAGCCTGCTGAGCTAATAATACCATTTCTCCCAGGTACTTTTGACACCTTTTTCTCATGGTTGGCGTCAGGATCCCAGCCCGGCCCTGCTGCCCCAGGCTCTGCTCTGCTCCTGATGCTGCTCTTTATTTCCAGTTTTCTCCTTCTCAGTGCTTTTAGCCCTGCCAGACACGATTTTCCCCCGCCAGGTTTTTGCTTCTCTCCTCACTTGGAGCTCCTCAGAGCTGTTCATGTATAATTTACATCAGCTGTTAAGCTTTTATGGGGATTTTTTTTTTCCATTTCCTTATACAGTGTTTTTTACATTTTTAATGCCGCCTTCATTTCACCGTTTAGGGCTGGATTCAGCTCACCCAGCCCTGCATGCCTCAGAGTTTGGGGCCTGAAGTTCCTCTCTGAAGGGAATGAGTGAGGAAAGATCCTGGAGATCAAGGGGCAGCTCTGACCCTGATCTCTGGGACAGGAGCCAGGGAAGGGCTGGAACAGGGAATTTGGGGTGGATTTTGGGAAAGGTTCATCCCCAGAGGGTGCTGGCACTGCCCAGGGCATGGGCACATCCCCAAACCCTGCAGAGCTCCAGGAGGGTTTGCACAGCACAGCCAGGGATGGCCAGGGTGGGATTTGGGGATCTGGGGGGCTCTGGGCAGGGCAGGAGCTGGGGGATGGTCCTGGGGGTCCCTCCCAAGCCAGAATGTTCCATGGTTCCATCTGTGCAAGGCCATCCAGGGCTGTCCCTGAGGTTCAGCCATTGTCCCCACGCCGTGCTGGTGGCACTCAGGGCAGGGAGAGGCCCTGGACGAGGCCCTTCCAAGCAAACCAGTCCTGGTGCTGTGATTTCTGGGTGTTCTGGTTCTGTGACTTCTGACCCTTCCTGTTCTGTGATTTCTGACCCTTCCTGTTCTGTGATTTCTGATTGTTCTGGTTCTGTGATTTCTGAGCATTCTGTGTTTTCTGACTGTTCCGGTTCTGTGACTTCTGACCCTTTCCATTCTGTGATTTCTGGCTGTTCTGGTTCTGTGGTTTCTGACCCTTTTGGTTCTGTGATTTCTGACCATTCTGTGATTTCTGACCAATCTGTGATTTGTGACCATTCTGGGATTTCTGACTGCTCTGGTTCTCTGATTTCTGACCATTCCAGTTCTGTGATTTCTGACCATTCCAGTTCTGTGATTTCTGACCCTTCTGTGATTTCTCACCATTGCCATTCTGTGATTTCTGGTTGTTCTGGTTCTGTGATTTCTGACTGTTCTGGATCTATGCTTTCTGACCCTTCCCATTCTCTGATTTCTGACCCTTCTGTGATTTCTGACCGTTCCCATTCTGTGATTTCGGACCCTTTTGGTTCTGTGATTTCTGACCATCCTCATTCTGACCATTCCCATTCTGTGATTTCTGACTGTTCTGTGATTTCTGACCATCCTCATTCTGACCATTCCAGTTCTGTGATTTCTGACCCTTCTGTGATTTCTGACCTTTCTGTAATTTCTCACCATTGCCATTCTGCAATTTCTGACTGTTCTGGGTCTGTGATTTCTGACCCTTCTCATTCTGTGATTTCTGACTATTCCCATTCTGTGATTTCTGACCCTTCCCATTCTGTGATTTCTGACCATCCCCATTCTGTGTTTTCTGACCATTCTGTCATTTCTCAGCACTCCCATTCTGACCATTCTGAGATTTCTGACCATCCCCATTCTGTCATTTCTGACATTTCTGTGATTTCTGACCATTCCCATTCTTTGCTTTCTGACCTTCCCCATTCTGTGATTTCTGTGATTTCTGACCCTTCCCATCCTGTGATTTCTGACCATTCTGTGATTTCTGACCATCCCCACTCTGTGATTTCTGACCATCCCCATTCTGTGATTTCTGACCCTTCTGTGATTTCTGACATTCTGTGATTTCTGACCTTTCCCATTCTGTGATTTCTGACCATGCTGGTTGTTTGTTAGGTTTGGGGTTAATTGACCCCCCCTGGGGTGTTCCCTGATAATCCCATCATCTCCTGCTGTTCCTGGCCCCTCACAGGGCCCTCCCCAGCTGCTGCAATCGAGGCAGGGTTGGGATTTCTGAGCGCTCCCCACAAATCACCCCTGGCAGCGCTGACCCTTCCAGCTGTGGGAATTCCTGCAATCCCAGACTGGGCTGGCAGGGAAGGCAGGGAATCTGGGGCTGCCCCACCATGGAAGTGTCCCTGGCCAGGTTCTACAGGGCTGGAGCCCCCTGGGATGGTGTCCCCAGGTGGGATCTCAGGGGTTTCCCCACCTGAGCCATCCTGGGGCTGTGGCTCCATCCCCCATTCCCTCATTCCCCCATTCCCTCATTCCCTCATTCCCTCATTCCCCCATTCCCTGATCCCCACAGCCCCCATGGCTGTGCTGAGGGTCCCTGGGGACCCCTGGGTGCTCCTCCCGTGGATTTCCATGGAAATCCAGCACACAGATCCCATTTCCCCTCTGCATTTCCCCCCTGGCCATTTCCTCTGTGATTTATCCTGCAGACAGATCCCATTTCCCTCTGCACTTCCTCTGTGATTTATTCAGCCCACAGATCCCATTTTCTCCCTGGCCATTTCCATGGAAATCCAGCAGACAGATCCCATTTCCCTCCTGCATTTCCTCTGTGATTTACCCAGCAGACAGATCCCATTTCCCTCCTGCATTTCCTCTGTGATTTATCCAGCCCACAGATCCCATTTCCCTCCTGCATTTTTTCTGGGATTTATCCAGCAGACAGATCCCATTTCTCCCCTGCATTTCCTCTCTGGCCATTTCCTCTGTGATTTATCCTGCACTGCTCAGCCCCAGCCCTGCTCAGAGAGGGATTTCCACATCTGTGCTCAATGCCAGGGCCTCGTTTTTCAAAGCAACATTTTTTTTTGGTGTGGTGTGGAGGTGATTGAAGATCTTTTCCCTGAACTGGGTCCCCATCTGGTCCCGCTGCTGGTGGGAGGCACAAAATTTGGGATGTGGGGGTGGCCAGGCCCCACACCTACTAAAAACCACCAAAAACACACCTGAAGGAAGCCCAAATCTTGTCAAAAACCCCCAAAATATCTTCTCAAAGCCTCAGAATTGTCCCCCAGG
Source organism: Melozone crissalis (assembly GCF_028551555.1). NCBI lineage: Eukaryota > Metazoa > Chordata > Aves > Passeriformes > Passerellidae > Melozone > Melozone crissalis. The sequence goes on along the minus strand of NW_026535921.1, from coordinate 600,060 downwards.
CTGGGTGGGAGAGCAGCTCTCAGTGGTCAGCAGGGAGAAGCTGCTTTAAATGAAGGGAAA